>NW_007259156.1:77292-130789 GCF_000164805.1 Carlito syrichta | reverse complement strand
CACTTTTTATTTGGGTTTCTGTTTGTTTATTATTGGTGTAAAAAATGTGATTGTCTTTTGCACATTTATTTTATACCCTGAGACTCTGCCAAAGTCCTTTATCAGTGCAAGGAGGTTTTTGACAGATTCTCTTGGGTTAACAAGATACATAATTATGTCATCTGCAAAGAGAGATAACTTGACTTCCTCTTTTCCTATTTGGATACCACTAATCGCCTTTCGTTTTCTGATTGCTCTAGCCAGGACTTCCAATACTATATTGAACAGGAGGGGAGAGAGTGGGCATCCTTGTCTTCTTCCAGTTTTCAGGGGAAGTGATTCCAACTTTTGTCTGTTTAGGAGTATACTAGCTGTGGGTTTCTCGTAGATGGTTTTTACTATTTTGAGGTATGTTCCACGTATGCCTAGATGTTCGAGGGTTTTTATCAAGACAGGGTGCTAGATTTTATCAAAAGCTTTTTCTGCATCTAATGATATAATCATGTAGTTTTTGTTCTGATGTCTGTTGATGTATTTAATTACATTTATTATCTTGCGAATGTTGAACCAGGCTTGTGTCCCAGGTATGAAGCCTACTTGGTTATGATGGATGATTTTTGAGATGTGTTGTTAAATCTGGTTTGCTAGGCTCTTGTTGAGAATGTTGGCATCTAGATATTGGCCTGTAGTTCTCTTTCTTCATTGGGTCTTTACTTGGCTTGGTTATCAAACTGATGTTAGCTTCATAAAATGATTTGGGGAGGGTTCCATCTTTCTCAATAGCCTGGAATACTTTCAGTAGGATTGGTAGCAGCTCCTCCTTAAATGTCTTATAGAATTCTGCTGGAAAGCCATCTGGTCCAGGGCTTTTGTTGGTAGGTAGTTTTCTTATTACATAAGCAATTTCCTTGATTGTTATTGGTCTATTTAGGGTCTCGATTTCTTCTTGTTTCAACCGAGACAGGTTGTGTGATGTCAGAAAGTCTTCCATTTCCTTAAGGTTTTCAAGTTTGTTTCCATACGTGGGCATAGTAGTCTCTAATGATCTTTTGTATTTCCTCAGGGTCAGATGTGACTTCATCTTTTGTGTTTCTGATTGTATTTGTTTGGGCTTTTTCTCTTTTTTTTTTCTTGGCCAGTCTAGCTAGAGACCCATCGATCTTGCTTATCCTTTCAAAGAATCAGCTTTTTATTTCATTGATTTTTTTTGTATTACCTTTTTGTCTTCTATGTCCTGGATTTGGGCTTTTATTTTGGTGATCTGGATTCTTCTGCTGAAGTTATGGTTTTGGTGGTCTTACCTTTCCAGCTTCCTAAGGTGACTTGTTAGGCTGTTAATTTGTGATCCTTCTATTTTTTTCATGTGCGTTTGTATAGATATGAATTCCTCTCTTACTACAACTTTCATGGCATCTCAGAGATTTTGGTAGATGTTTCTTCATTTTCATTTGTTTTCAGGTACCTTTTAATCTCTGTTTTGATTTCATCATTGACCCAGGAGTTGTTTATCATCATGCTATTTAGTGTCCATGTCTTTGTGGGTTTAGGGGGAACCTTGTTGGTGTTGACCTTTATTTTTATTCCACTGTGGTTCAAGAAGGTGCATGAAAAACTTTTGATCTTTTGAAATTTGTTCATGCTTGATTTGTGGCCAAGTATGTGGTCGATCTTAGAGTACATTCCATGTGGTGATGAGTAGAACGTATATTCTGTGGTCATTGGGTAGAGTGTTCTCTATGTATCAGTTAAGTCCATTTGGTCAAGAGTCACACTGAGGTTCCGGATCTCATTGAGGAGTTTTTGTCTTGATGATCTGTCTAGGGTTGTGAGTGGGGCACTAAAGTCCCCAGCTGTGATAGTGTTAGAGTCAATATCTCTTTTGAGTTTTCCTAGAAGCTGCTTTATGAAAGTTGGTGCCCCTATGTTGGATGCATATATGCTTAGGATAGATATTTCTTATTGATGGAGTGATCCTTTTATTATTATGTAGTGGCCTTCTGTAGCTTTTTTAAACTTTGAAAGCTTAAGTGGCATTTTGTCTGAAATTAGGACCACAACTCCCCCCTTTCTTTTGTGCTCCATTCGCCTGAAGATTTGTTTCCCATCCTCTTACTTTGAATCCTTTCTAGTGAGATGGGTCTCTTGAAGGCTATATATTGTTGACTGGTGATATTTTATCCATTTTGCCCTTCTATGTCTTTTCAGTGGTGCACTTAGTCCATTCACATTTGGGCTAATTATTGAAATGTGAAAGTTGACCCCTATCATAAGGTTCTTATAGAGTTGTTGCTGTTGTTCCTTTTTGTTTGTTTTCTTTCTTTTCGTTTTGGAGTTGGTTCCTGTGTGTTTTACTCTTTTTCCTGTACTCTTGTGAAAAACGTTGTTCTTTTTTCCTTTTCTTCTTTGTTTAGTACTTTCTTAAGTGTTTCTTGTAGAGGTGGTCTGGTGGCAGCGTAAGTTATTAGGGATTGGATATCTGGGAAAGATTTTAATCCTCCCTCACTGATGAAGCTTAGCTTGGTAAGTTATTCTTGGTTGAAATTGTTTATCTGTTAGAACTTTGAAGATAGGGCTACAAGCTTTCCTAGCCTGCAGTGTTTCTGTAGATAAATCTGTTGCTAATCTAATTGGTCTTCCATGGTAGGTGATCTGGTTTTTATCTCTTGCTGCCTTTAGGATTTTTTTTTTTTTTTGTACCTACTTTGTTTAGGTGAATTATTATGTGTCTGGGAGTTGATCTTCTCATTTTTTGTCTTGCAGGGGTTCTCAAAATCTCTTGTGTTTGAGTTTTTGGCTCTCTGATGTGATGAGGGAGGTTTTCTTCAATAATCTCATAGAATGTTTGTTCCAAGGTGGCCTCTGTCTCTCTTTCTGTTTCTGGAATTCCTATTACTCTTAGGTTCAGTCTCTAGAAGTAATCGCTCACCTCTTAAAGGTTTTGTAATGTCTTTCTAAGCTTCTTTGCTATGTTTTTGACAGTTTGGGTTTGTTCTATATTTTGTTCCTCCAGCTTTGAAATTCTTTCTTCTGCTTGGCCAATTCTGCTTTCCATGATTATCAATTTGTTATTTATTTCATTCACAATATTCTTTACTACTGTTATCTCAGTTATCAACTTCTTCCTAGTTTCTTCTTGTCTCTTCTCAATTCTTTTTAATCTCTCCATTAATGTCTTGATATCTAAGTTTATAGTTTTAGACCAGTCGTTCTGGGAGCTCTTCATTGTTTGCATTCTGAAGTCAGTTTTTTCAGTGTCTGCCCTTTCAGGGGTCTGGGGGAGACTCATATTTTTCTTTTGGTTTTTCTTCATTTGTGTAGATTTTTCTCTCTCCTCCTTTCCCTCCCTTTCTTTAATTCTCTTTTTCAGGGAAGGTGGGGTTGCTTTTATTTCTTTTGTTTAATTCCTGTTCTTCCTTATGAGGGTCCTCTGGTTTTGTTCACTTTTGAGGCTTGAGTGTGTGTTGGGAGCTGTACTTTGTGCAGTTTTGAAGTTTGATTTAGGGAGAAACTGTGATTCAGAATCTATCTGCAGATCCCAGTATCCACCAACAGGTGTATGGGCACACTGGATTCCATTTCCCACTGCCTTACAATCTGTCCATGCAGTGGGGTTTAGGTTTGCTCCCTGAAACAAAAGGAGGTATGAAAAAGGAAAATAATGGAAGAAGGGGGGGTTCAAGAGGAAGTTAGAAAGAGAGAAGAGTGAGAGGGAAAACAGACATACACATCAACACAAACAGGTAGTCTACATCAAAAAGCAAACAAAAGTGAGCCAAACAACCAATCAAAACAATAAAATCAAAAACCAAAATAAGAATCCAAACTAGCTCTGGAATCCTGATTGTCTAAAGTCTCTTCAGTTCTGATCTCTAGCCTCTCCCCTTTGCTTTCATTGCAGGCAGATAGATTTACTCCAAGTTTGGGTTGGTTCTCTTGGTTTGCTGCCTGAGAGGGCTATGACAGCACTGAGTTTCCTGTATCTGATTCAGTATAGGGGAGGGACTTTTGTCTCCTGTTTACTGATATTACCTTAGAAACCAAGGTAGAGGCTGCTCATACATGGGTGGGGCAATGCAAATCTCTGCCTGGAAAATGGCCGAGGTGGGCAGCTCCTCTTTTGTGAATCCTTTCTCTTCACCTGTCCTTTCTCTCCACTCATCCAGTTCTGTGGGCTATTCACTATGGCAGGTTGTGGTGGTATCAGACCCCCAGGGATCAGCAACACAGCTGGGTGCTGGATCTGGTGTGCTGCCAGTGGCCTGGGGTGGAGGAGGGAGCTGGGAATTCCCTCTTCTGGAGCTGAGAGCTGAGAACAGCTGATAATCATCTCCTTAATGTATACTATTTCCTTACACAACCAAGAGGTCCTAGGCTGGGTGCCTCAGCCTGAGCAGGGACTGGGACTCCAAAAGACCAGTGGTGAGTGGTGACAGCAGCTTTGGGCCCTGCACAGGGTGCTTCAGTCAGGAATAGAGTTGGTATCTCTGAGGGCCAGCTCCTAGAGCTTCACTGGGTGATGGCAGCTTGAAATGGGGCTGGGCAGGGGCCCAGAACCCAGGGTAGAGGGGTGGAACTCTGAGGAGCAAGCACCAAGCCACTGAGCTGGGAACCCAGTCAGCGAGGGAGCTGGCAGCAGCTGAGTGCCGGGTGGATTAGTGTAGCCAGCAAGGGGACCCAGATCTCCACAAGGTGGTATCCAAGGGCCTCCACAGGCAGTGGCCAGTGGCTTGGGGCCAGGTGAGACATTGTAGCCAGAGAAGGAGCTGGAATCGTCACACATCCCAGGGCCTGGGGCCTCCTACAGTGGGGTAGCAGCAGCTGAGGGGCCACAATAGCCAGACTTGCATGGGACCGAGGGTCTTCAGGCCCCAGACTGGTGCAGCTGGTGGTGGGCAGGGAGGTAGGGGAAGGAAAGTAAGAATCTTTTTGATAACTCACTTTTAGAGAATCTCACAGTCCCACCTATGCCATTGTCATCTTACTGGAACTCACATTTTTTTTTATTCATTCATCCTTTGATGAACACTTAGGTTGATTCTATGTCTTTGCTATTGTGAATGGTGTTGCAATGAACATGAAAGTGCATATATCTCTTAGAGATACTGTTTTTGTTTATAATATATATCCAATAATATGATTGTAGTATCATGTGTAGTTCTATTTTTAATATATTGAGGAATTTTCATACTATTTTTTATAATGGCTGTACTAATTTATATTCCCACCAACAGAAAGTGTTTCCTCTTTTTCACATTCTCGCCAACACTTGTTATCCTTTTTCTTTTTGATAATAGCTATTTTAACAGTTGTGAGGTAATAGCTCATTGTGATTCTGATTTGCATTTCCCTGATGATTTGTGCTGATGGGAATTTTTTCATATAACTTTTGGTAATTTAGATTTCTTCTTTTGAAAATGCTCATTCAGGTGTTATGTCCATTTTTAAAATATTTTGTTTTGTTGGGTTTTTTTTATTTTTTCTTTCTCTTTTTCATCTTTGTATTGAGTTGTTTGAGTTATTTATATGTTTTAGATAGTATTCTCTTATTGAATATAAAGTTTGTAAATGTTTTCTCTCATTCTGTAGATTGTCTCTTCACTGTATTGATCTTGTGTGTGTGTGATGAGAAGTTTTCCCCCCAATATGTTCCCATTTGTCTTTTTTCAACCTTAACATTTCTATAAATAAAGACATTAGATAAATGACAGACTAAATGTTTAACTCTTTCACATTATAGCATTTTAAGCAAATTAGTATTGTAATAATTTTTGCTGTTACGAATACTTTTGTTGCTTCAAGTTAAATGGTTGTTTTGAACTAAAGTTGTTTTGAACTAAAGGTTCAAGTTATAGCTTTAAAATTCAGTAGAGATGTTCTTATATGAATACTTGTTCACAAAATAATATAGTTCCTAACAAAGACTTTTTGGCTAAAAAATTTAGAAATTTTAAAAGTTTCTAAGACTCCAATTACATGCACCCTATAAAAGTAAAAGCAGTATAAACATAGCTGTATTGTTAGGAGACAATATTTATTTGCATAATTATGCCATAGTATGTCTATTCTTTTCAATTTTATTTCAACAAAAATAAGCAGCTATTGGAAATTAATGTATTCACAATAGACTCCAATGTTTTTATAATCAGATAGAGTCTTGTTCATATTTACCATCATTGGACATATAACTCTACTTTTAGAAACTGAATGAACATCATATAAGAATTATATTTACTTGGTTGAGAACAATTCCAAATTTTATTTTAAAAATATGGTTTTCCAATAGTATTTAGAATGTAGGAAATGTTACATTCATTTTCTTTCTGAAAAAAATCTAATTCTTTACCTTCTCCTAGGAAAGTTAGTAACACAAGTCAGGAGTTTTTCTGAAGAACCTGACTACATTTTATAAGCCTTTAACTAGGACCTTAAATTTTCTGTTATTCTACTCCTGTCCACATTGTGGTTGCTTTTGCATTGTTTTAAATGAGATATCTCTAAAGCCTGTTATACATATCTATTTACTGTTTTATATTAGAGATAATATTAAACGTTCAATGAAAATTGACATTTTTTTAAAAACCACCCATCTTATATAGGACATGATTTATCCCAAGGGTATAAAACCTTTGTTTCTTTCACACACTTCTTTCAACACTTGTACATTCTGGTCACTAAACTCTATGAAATACATTTATGCATCATTATAATAATAGTAATGATGTATTATGAGAAGAAAAATGATATGTAGAAAAATTTATTATCTGTAGATAGTATGATCAGAAAAACAAGACTCCACAAATTATTAGACTATTGAAAGATATTTAGAAAACTAAGTTAACTGTATATTATTTAAATATATCAAAGTACCTATGATCAGCTAAAACTCATGTTAAAAGTGGATTCGATTATTCTTGAAATCTGTGCCACTATTGAGCTAGCTTTTATTTTCCTATATTTTGTAGCTGTTAATAAAAAGAAAAGTTGTATATAAAAAGGAAAAAAAATGTTGCAAGATCTTTAACTTTAAGACAAAAAACACTGTGATCAAAATGATAAATTACAGTTTACACTTGGCTAGTCTTATTATCAGAGAATATAGTAATGAGGATTGTGGCTAATGGCAAAGTACATTGACCCTCTCAAGAAGTAGGGACATTCATCTTTAAGCAATTTTAAAGAATTTTGGCCTTGTGTTGTTGATATTCAGCATTTTTCAAGAGAAAACAATGTTGAAACATTTTATTAGAAAAAATCCAGATATTTAAGAATATCACATATTTAAAAAAAAAAACCTAATAAATAAACAAAACAATTAATAGACAATTAAAAACATCTTGGGATATCTTCATTTTTTGTGTCCTTTTTATTTCTTTCATCAATGTTTTAGAGCTTTTATTGTAGGGCTCTTTCACATCTTTAGTTAAGTTTATTCCTAAGTATTTTATATTTTTGTAGCTATTATCATGTCATTTCTTTCTTGGTTTCTTTTTCAGAATTTTTACTCTTAGAATATTAAAATGCTACTGATCAAAATTACATACACCCCATGAATATGAACAATTATTTTTTATTTATATAAATTTTAAATCATTAAATAATGAAAAATTAAATAATGTTTGGGCCCACAAACTCCAAGTACATGTACATTTGACCTTTATTTTAGGTCCTGCAAGTGTTATAGACAATTAATTTGAAATGTTTTCCTAGCTCTTAAAACTAAAGTCTATTTGGAGCTGGCTTGAAATCACCAGATGATATCTTCCTTTTTTTCCTTAGGCCCTGAATTATGAAAACTAGATCAATTCTTTGAGAAGGTCAGGTATGCAGAGCTGACACAAATCCTAACTATTGCACATGAGATATTGTAGGGTGTTAATGAAAGTTTTTTTTATTCATTCCTGATGAAGAATAGCTTCAAAATCAAGGTATATTAATTAATTTTAATAATTCTTATTTTCTTTTTCATACCCTATTTAATGGTCATTTTTATTATTACCATATGCACCTTTTACTGATTACAGGATTAAAAATGATTACATTTACTTCTTTTCTAATAATGCTAGACTATTTTCATAGTTTTTAAAAAATTTAAATGCTTTCTAATATTGTATTTTGTTTTTATGTATCTTTTGTCTATAGATTTGCAACTATCTGATATGATGGATTGTTCAATTAAATGTTTTTCACAGTAACATTTTGAAAACTCATAGAATTTTAGAATAAAATTTTAAATGTCATTTTCATTTAAAGTAATACTTTAAGATTATAGTGTCAAGTTACAGAAAAAGATTAATCAATTCTCTCCACACAGTAGTTTCCAAAGAATATTATATTGAAAAATACTTGAATTTTTTATTTGTTATCTTTTAATGACTCTTCAATGTTGGGAGCCAGCCGTGGAAGCCCGCCTGAGTGTTAGGGATCCAGGCAGGCTGCGGACCCTGAGACTACTAAGATGAGTTCAGGAGTTGATGGCCCATTCCCTTTTCCCTTTTTTGCTGTTTGGCATGTCTCAGTAGCAAGGACTTTGATGATCTAAGTTTGAAACTTTTAGAGTATGATAGGCATGGCTAACTCTAGGGATCCATTGTTCCCATTTCTCACAGACTGTGGTTTTGGCCTTTCCATCAATTATGGTTCAAACTCGGGTCACATTCGGGAGCCTTATATATGATACAAGCTTCATTATAAGATTTAAAAGTATATTTGTAGAATTAGTATATACATATGGAGAGTTGTCTTCAGCTTTAGATGGTATAGATGATTATCTAGAGTTACCAGAAATGGCCCAGCACGAACTTTGGACTGGGCCACATTCCTAAGGGCCCAGCATGTAACTTGGACTGGGCTGCATTCTTTTAAACTGGTTTTTAGCTACAATTAGTGTAGGCTTTACTTATCATAGAAATTGAATTTATTTTATTCATAGAAGTTATTGTAGAATACGTTATGCTACATCAGTGAATTATGTTAGTTCAAGCATGATCAAACATGATATTCTGAGGTAGAATAGGAATACAGCTAAGTTTAGAAATTTCATTGTTCCCATTTTCTACTAATTGTGGTTTTGGCTTTAGTACAATTTACAGTTTGTATTTGGGTTTTATTTTTAGAAGCTTTATTGCTGATGATCAGCTTTATATATTAGGATTAGGAATTAGAAACTTTTTTTTATTTGAGTTGGAGTCTCACTCTGTTGCCCAGACTGGAGTGCAGTGGCCGCTCCCAGCCAATGCAGCCTTGACCTGCTGGGTTCCAGTGATCCTTCTGCCTCAGCCTTCCAAGTAGCTGGAACTACAGGTGCGCACTACCACACCCAGCTAATTTTTAGTTTATTGTAGAGATGAGGTCTTGCCAAGTTGCCCAGGCAGGTCTCGATCCCATGGGCTCAGACAAACCACTCACCTCAGCCTCCCAAGTCATGGGATTACAGGCTGAACCACCAAACCTGGCTAGAAACGTTTATAGAAGTTAAAATAGATATATAGGATTTTAGAACAGCCATTTTGTTAAGAGATTGTAATCAATTGTTCCTAGAAATGGCCCAGCATGATCTTTTGACTGGGCCACATTCTTTAGGAACTGGTTTGAGCTATAATTAAGAGTTTCTATAGTGCAGGTAGAATTAGCTTGGAACAGAAAGGAATTAGGATTTAAGTTAGTCATTAGGTGTTGTGTATGCATAAGTTTTAAAAGTTATTGATTATTAGAATATTATGATGTTAGAATTGTAGTATTGCTTTTGAGGAATATTAACCAAGCATGAGGAACAGTGAGATAATTTTGGGATCATCCTTCCTCATGCTTGAGGAAACACCTGGAGGGTGGGGGATGCCCTTCATCCACCTGGCTTTGTGTTCACGTGAAAGTCTTGTGATTTAACCTGTGAAAATTTGGGATAAAAGGATTATGGTTTGGCCCATTAAATGGCTTCTGCACTAGACAGAGTCCGGTCTCTTTCTTTCTCCCCCTGTCTCTTTCTTTCTCTTTATTTCTCCAGAATAATCGCTGATGCCACCACACCTCCCAGGGACCCCCCTAAATCGCTCTGCAGGGGCTGGCCCCCTGTACTTCAGTTTGTTTCATTCATGAGCTCTATTTTGAAGAATTCACATGATACTCTTTATTTTGACCTAGAAGTGTTATGTTTGCTATACTTACAGATTTAAGTAAAGTTTTAAAGCAAGATAACTATGAACCCTCCCAAACAACAGCAAAATATTGAAAAAAAAGAAATAAATACCTGAGTATTTAAAGCAAATCATATGTTGCTTAAATGATCTGAAAATCACACAAAGATGTATAATATGAAAATAATGTGTTAAGTATTATCTGCTTATTCTAAAAGCCAAGAAAATTATCATCATGTACATCTGATTCTGATGTTGAAAGCTTGGTTGAATGCAGATCTACAGAATCTCCCTCATCTTTAAGGGAATGACTGTTACTACTCATATTCCCCACCAGTCTCCATCCACTGCCAAGCCTTTTCTTCCTTCTTTATCAAGTATGATGGAACTTATTTCATTTCATTGTACTCATAAATTGTATTTATTTACTTTCAATTTTGAATACTTTTAGTAAGTTTTTTCATCTTTAATCGATATTTTTTTCTGTATGTGAACATTGTTTGGGTATCTTTGGCTAAGTATAGATGCATATGAAAGTGTATTCACTTAAATCAATAGTAATGTTCCTCACTTAAAGTCGCAGGGTTTTCAGGACAAAAAAAATTAAAACTAACTAAGAGTTATACTTTTAACACCTTACTATTATTGTTTGGCTCAGTTAATATAGATACTAATTTACTTACATAGTTACATGTCTGTGATTCATTGCTTTTCTTTTTTTTGAGTTGACGTCTCACTCGGTCGCCCAGACTGGAGTGCAGTGGCCTCTCTCGGCCACCGCAGCCTCACTGCCTGGGCTCCGGCGATCCTTCCGCTTCAGCCTTCCAAGTAGCCGGAATTACAGGCATGCGCTACCACGCCTGGCTGATTTTTTGCTTTATTTTAGAGATGAGGTCTCGCTGCCCAGGTGGGTCTCGAACCCACGGACTTAGGCAATCCACTCACCTCAGCCTCCCAAATGCGTGGGATTACAGGCTGAGCCACCGAGCCTGACTTTCATTGCTTTTCAAAACTAAATTCTCCCAGTTTGTGATCAAATGTATTTTCTGAGTCACTATGCTCAAGATTTTTTTTGTTAAATATATAATTATAAATTAATGATCTTTAGCTCTTTGAATATATGATTCCATTGCCCATGATTTCCTTCCCTCCCTCCCCCTTTTCCTCCCTTCCTTCCTCCTTTCCTTCCTTCCTTCCTTCCTTGGATCCTTTCTCTCTCTTTCCTTCCTCTCTTTTTCTCTTCCTCCTCTGCCTCCTCCTCCTTCTTTTGCTATTGTGGCTATTTCTGCTACTACTACTACTTCTTCTACTACTACTACTATTTCTGGTTGCTTTTAAGATTTTTCTCTTTGGCTTTTCCTTCAGTAATCTTACTATTATATGCCTAGGGACAGTTATCTCTGTTTTCTTCTTTTATTGAACAGAACATTCTGAATCTGTTACTGTCTCTCAAGCTTTTGAAAATTCTTCAAGTCATTGTATCCCATCAGATAATGTTTGGGTCCATTCACTTTCTTATTTCCCTCTGAAACTCCAATTGTATGTATGTTTGACCTTTATTTTGGGTCCCATAAGTGTTTAACACACTTTCTCATATTTTTCATGCCTGTATTGCCTCTGTGTTTTAACTTACACAATTGATATTATTATATCCTCCAGTCTGTTTCTGTCTTCAACGGAGTCTATTTTTCTGTGAAACTCTCTCATTAGAGTTTTAATTTTAGGTACTTGATTTTTAAGTTCTAGCATGTATATCTGATTTGTTGTTATATATTCCAATTTTATGGCAAGCATCTTCATTTTTCAACTGCTTTCTTCAGATTTTGGTCTATTTTTCTTGAATATATTAATTATATATATTTAAAGTCTTTTTCTTCAATCTCTGATATGCATAATATGAATAATTTTTGTAAATATTTTCCTTTGGACCTGATTTTATTATAGGTTTTTGTCATGTGGACTTATCTCTGGCATATCTGCTTTTTTTCTTCAAGCAATAGGTTTTGTGTAAAAATATATAGGAGCTCCAAATAATATTATATTCTTCCAGAGAAAAATATCATTTTCCTTCCACTAGACTTGATAGATTTGACAGAGTGGTGGCTGATACCTTTATTCCAAGCCAGGGCTATGACTTTCAGCTGTGCTGCAGCACTTGGAAAGCTACTCTACTTCTGGGTTTCTACTAGCTCTCAAGTGATTTCAAATGAAAGTCCCGAGTGTTCTTCATGGTTGCTCTAGCTTTTGTTTCATAAAACTGAAAATAACTCTACTCTGCTTTCAATGTCTTTTCACTCAGGATTTTAGTTTCCTGCTCAAGTTGTGAAAGTTTCAAATTTCAGATGTCCTGGGGAAAAAAAGACTATGACTGTCCCACCTCATGTATTCCTGAAAAGCTCTGTTGGTTTTTCTGTCCCTAACTGTGTCATCTTGGTTTCTCTGACTCTTGTCCTTGCTTATTTTCTGAAATACCTTCATGGCAATACTGGCTACTAAGTTCGGATCATCTCCCCATGGGTCACACTTCTTTGTAGTTTTAGCCAATTCCTACTCTGTCTACTCTCAAAAAGATCGTTTCTCTGATTTATCTGGCTTTTTGAATAGACTTCAGTAGAAGTGCTAACTTGCTGAATCATCTACATCCCACTGAGAAGTAAAATTGTGTAATCATTTATTGAATTAGCAAACAATTCCAGAGCAACCATGTGAAAGATGTCATATTTAAGATTTTATGCATAATATATGTATGTATAAATGTGTGTGTGTGTGTGTATGTTTCTAATGATAAAACTGTATGGATGGTACAATTACATCATTCAATTAATGAGAAAAAAGTGTAGACTGTTAAAGACTATTTTGCTATCAGACAACTATATTGGAGAATTTAACTCATTCTTAAATTTATGGTAGACAAGCTATTATATGAATTTATTAGCTTTTACAGCTTGGTACAAGAATCATTTGTTGTAACACTGAAACTGAAGGAAAATGGTTGAGAGCTTGTTTAATAGGAATAGAGGAAGAAAGAATGTCTTAATATTGTTCCCTAAAGATACCACTATTTTTAAAAGGGCATGGGGAGAAAATACCTTACAACTTTCAAAAAAAAAAAAAGAATTAATTAAAATAATCTTCTCTTTCATAGAATCTTGAATGAAAATAACTTGATTCTGTTGAAATATGAAAAATGTACACAAAGCATAAAATAAAAATTAAAAGTAGCATTTATTTAGAGAATGGATTCACCCTTTTGGAATAGATTTACTTTTTAATGTTTTTACAGTTTTCTTTTGCATGTACTTACATTCTAAAATTTAGCAGATACAGTCAACCTTCCATGAAACATCCAAATTAAAAAATATATATTTGTATGTGTGTATATTTTGGAATGCATTGTTATTATTTCCTAAGACTGCCATTTTAAGCATAGCTAGCATATATTTTAACTACCTTCTGCTGTGTGAAACTGATGATGAGATTAGATTTTACTGTGAAAATGTTCTATTTTAAAACCTCAAAATTTTTCACACATTCCGTTTATTAAAAGCATTTTTGTTATTTTAAAGAAAAAATCAATTTACATTTCCTCTTATTCAAAAAGCCCACAAGTGATGAGGTAAAATGAATTTTGTCATATTGCAATGCTTTTAACTAGAAAGCATTACTCTTTTATGTGTCCTTGCCTAATCCCAGAAAGTTATATTTACCTACCTTATAAATATATTGCAAAGTTAACTGAGGATTACTGAGAATCAGCTTTTTCTTAATTTATACTTTCTGGCAAATTTAAACATATGTAGAAAATACTTTTTATTCCAATATATGTAAATCACATTTCGAAAAGTTTGTTCTATTCCCTTGTTATATTAAGCAAAACAAAATCCAATTTACTTTTTGAATATTGAAGATCTTGTATACCTGAGACATAAGACATAGTAAATATAGATAATACTTACCAAGTGTTTATTATGTGTCTGGAAATGTTAGGCACAATTCAAGTCTCATTTAGCATATGAAGAAACTAATAGAAATTATGCAAGTTAATTGATTAAATATACAAGTCTATTAGTGAAAGAACTGGGATCTAGACCTAGCCATCTGAGTTTGGCAACCATCTTCACAGTCCTCTTTACAGGACTCAGTCTACAACACAACTTCTTCCAGAATGCAGAACCCTGGTAGGTAAAGATCAAATCACAGAGTCAGTTTTGTTACTGGGAAAACTGTTGGAGACCATTATTTAGGTATCTGGCAAACATGGATATTTAAATACAAAAACACAAAATTAGAGAAGTTGTCTTACCCTTTTAGAAGCAGAGCTGGCTGAATGATAAGTTGTCTCTGCACAATATATAGAACAAAGAAAACATACATAATTTTGTCTTAAGATTTTCAGATGCCAGTATACTCATTCATCCCAGAGCTGGAATGAGGGAAAGGGTAAAGAAAGACTAAGAATGTTGAAATATTCACTTCCCTCCCTTTGGTCAAATAATATTTGACCCTCTCAAAATCTCCTATGATGTTATCTCATTACATATACATATAGCTATATATAAGTAAAATTTCTAAATGCATAAAAGTTAGGGCATTTTGAAAAGTTTGTTATTTTTTCTTATTTTAAATTTAGGATGCCAAGATAACAGTATTTTGAAAAACCATGCATGTTTTCTAAAAGCCTCAATCAGATTTTATAATTTTTCCATAAACTCATAATCTTATAAGTTAAAACACAATTTATTATATCTCCCATAACACTCTTAATATTTAAGAAATATGTACTGTATTCAAACAAGTTTTTAAATATTGACTTGAAGTGATTTATTTTTCATAGTTCTGCTAACAACTCTGGCCTGTAATCTTTTCTCCTTCTCTCAATTTTCTCTTTTGTTTTTCTTTTTCTCAATCTCTGTTGATAAAATCACCATCTCTAGGCCCAGATGCTGGTGTGCCTATTTGCCATAACCATAAAATTGCACCAGGCATCTCCTAAAGCATCATCTTGTGATAGCTCCTCCATTTTACATTTGCTATCAAAACGAATAAATTTCATTTATTGGGTTAATTGACCACTGATTTGAGTAAATAAAATTGTGCTAAAATTAGTATACATAAGATATTAAGTCTGCAATTTGATTTTTTTTTTTGAAGCAGGATTTATGTAGAGGACAGAATAGCTCCCACAGTGGGAGAGGACCCAAAGGGGTTGTCCTGATGTTGTTTTATTTACAAAATATGGCCACCAAGTGACTTGGATTTCAAAATCTCAAGATTTATGATCTAGCAGTATTATGGCTCAGTAAACCATGCACTCTAATTGTCATAATAACGTAAAACCATCAACAATGCATGTCTAAATTTTGGGGATTTAGAAAATAATTTTGCACATTAATTGCCCACTGAAATTTGTAAAATCTAAATGTAAGTAGATCATAATTGGACACCAACCTGAGAAGTCACAATTTGTTGTTAGCATTGACATGAACTTCCACATGAAAGAGATATTAGATTTGTAGATAGATCCACCAGCTATAATCCTGAGGCTTCTGACTTTTCAGTCACAATGAGTAAGATAAAGGCCATAAACACCATGAGGTTTAGTCATCACAAAAAATTTAGTCTTTGATTTGAATTTCCTACCTATGAGCTAATTTTATGGCATATCCTGCTAATTGAATTTTTTAACAGAAAAATGCATGAGAAGGTCACTAATAAGAAGATTGATAAGCATTCATGCCACACAATATCAAGTGTACTGAAAAAGAGTGTTATGACAATAAAGTAATATTCTGTAAAACTAATTACCTGGAGGACTCACAGAAAGATATTCTGACACAAGCGTGACATGTAAAATTCTAACATACTGATATACTTGAAAGTCTGAATCTATTTCTTATTACTTTTATTATAACTACTGGTGTTTTGTGACAAGAATATGTTTTTAAAAGCAAGAGTAAAGACAAAAAATGTGAACTGAATTATGAAAATATTTGACTGATTTAAAATATATTCATCACTCTTTTTACCTTATCACTCTTTGTACATGGTGTCTAATCTATTAGTGACATATGTCAGAGAACTCTCCAAATTAGTCTTAAATTTCCATCTATTTACATAACTTTTGCTGCAAGTCTGACTTGTTTTCTCATGTAGATTCTTACAATAGCCTTCCACCTGGTATCCCCACTACTTCCAATACTTAGCCATTTTTTTTTTTTTTTTTTTTGGTCTTTGACAGTGACTTTAAATTCAAATGTGGCTGGAGCTTTGTCCCCTTCACTCTCAATGTTCCCAGATGTCTTTCTGAGAAATTTCAAAATGGACCTCCAGATGGTCCTCTGAAAAGTCAATATTTACTCACATTTTTCAGCCCCTCTTGGGGTGCTCACCAGCTGCCTCCAGTCAGTCATCTTGGCCCTTTACTCTGAAAATGATTTTGAAAGTACATAATTTTTGTCCTTGAAGGCTGTTATAGGTTGGAGTCTTTGAAGTACAGACTCTGGGACAGAGATTAACATATAGAAACAATGATAGGGTGATAGGGAATAATCTCAGAAATTACACTTTAGGGGAGGTAATACAGGAATAGTCAGATGGCGATTGGTCTGCAATGCTGTCTCAAAAAGACCTCAACTCTGAAGCTGAGAAGACACTCAGAGATAGTCATAGCTGGATCAAAAGAACAAGTCCTTGATAACATGCATCAGCTAGTAATTTGATGCAGGCTTCTTTCTGGAAGAAGGCCTAAATTTAGGAGTGTTGGCTCCCAGCAATCTTGAGTCTAGAGGCTACAATTGAAAAGGGATATTTCTTTCTTTTACTACCAATTCTATACTCCCCTTCAATCTCAACAGCTTTGCTTATCTGGGTGCTTTACCTATTAGGATAACTGAGAACCTCATCTCTGAGCTGTCTGTATTTCTGATCACTGTGCTGTTCTCAGGCTGTGGCAACTGAATTTGAGAAATTATATCAAAATTGGGCCATGGAGATAGATACTAAAATGAATCATCTAAGTGTCAAATATTATTCCTCCCTTACCACATTTTTAACAACAGCCTTATCTTCTCCTGATAATCAGAGTTAATTATCCTTGTCAAAATGAAAACTTTTCTTCTTGCCTGCTGGTCCCTTGGTATGGAGAAATCCAAAATGCCCAGATGACTGCTATCACTTAAGAGTTCAATAGGACTCTTGCTATTGAACCACAATGGAAGTTTCCCCTCTGAGAACCAGGCTCCCTGCCATAAAACCTTGTATTCACTACGATAATTGTGCTCACCTAGCTTCTGACAGTCAAGGATCCACCTCTTGGCTTCTACTTTTGGAGGATTCTCTCATTCAGATTGCTATCAGGAAGCCCAGTTCTAAAGTAGCATTTCTTACCTTCAGCCCAGGCTAGCAAAGAGAGTCACAATTGAGATTCTCTGTGATGCTGATTTCATTCTCACAAGTACAGTCTGTATTGCTTTGGTAAAAGGATTGTCCTCTAACTTCTCCAGGGAAAATATTGTTCTGACCTATTTTCCAGTGACACATAGCATGTGCAATCTGGCATGCCCACTTCTCTGAGTCTTTTGTTCCTTTCTTTAACTTTCTGCCACAGCAGATCTGGCATCTCCAATTCACTTAGTTTAGCCTGTAAAATTTTCCATGCTTCTAGGAGCCATCCAAATGCTATGTTTTCTCATTTCCTAAGGTTTTTGCCAGGTTCTTAATTTCTGAGTTCTAGAAAAGCAAAAGTTCTCATATTGATACATATTTTCTCATACCTAACTTTTTCTTCTAGCCCCTTGTATTGCCTGCTTGATTCAGTATCATCAGAATAGAACCCTGATACTTTGTTCTTCTGGATTATGCTAGTATATGGAGGATATATATATATAGCACTACTTTTGTTTCCTTTTTTAATTTAATCTCTGCACTTCTGCAACTGTCACTTAATTTTAGGCTTAAAGGTTGGAGGGGAGGTAGAACTAGTTTATGGGGGCTGGGACATGCATTGTCTTGCATCACCTTCAACTTAGGTAAAACATGCAGATATTAATAGATATGAGTCTATTTTATAAACATAGGAGAAGCTGGGATTCAACATTTTGACATGTGTCAACTTACGTGTTCCAATTACATATCACAGTGTCTCATTCTTTCCTAACCAAGATTCTGACCTTGGCATAGCAAACCTTCTCAGGAGTACTACCACTCTTATAACGAAATGTCGTATGTCAATTTTCTCTGCCTTCTGACTGTAAAAGATTAGTTCCTTTAGATGCTGCCAAGTAAGATCTCTGGCTTCTGCAGTACACTTTTAATTGATAATTTATCACCATCAGCTTTCTATTATATTTATCCAGAGCAAGAGTTCCATTCTCTTTGCAAATACTAGCTCATCTATATTCCTACACCACCTTACACTATACTTGTTAACACAATTTATTTCACCAGTATAATATCCCCGTTCTTGTGTGATGGATATTTTAATAATTGCATTGCTATCTTATGTCTAGGGTTGTGTTCACCATTGCCAGTCAATGGGAGAACAATTCCATTGTGAATATTCATTTTGGCATCTTGTTTCAGGGACTCTTGGTTGTTGGGGAAAATATTACCCACTAATTGCCTTTGTTTAGTCTTTATGTTCTAAAATTCTCATACAGAAAACAGCCTTGGGAGATAGAGATATATTCTCCCTCTGGAGCAAAGAATGGGTAGTTTATTGTCCAGTATAATAAACATGATATACTCTTCTGGCAAAGCTTAAGCAGGCTAACTGTCCATTATAAGTTTGGGCTACTCTAAGGTTGAGGTCGTTTCCTGTGATGAACCTCTTGGTGAGTGCGATATATCATCAGGCATTCATAGTGTCCTCTGGGAACTGAGCTCAGGGAATGAGCACAAATAGTGGTAACTGGCTACTGTTATTGCTTTGAGCAATAAACTGCCCTTTGCGTCTGTCCTGCTAGTCTTGTGTTTTCTGCCAATGTCCATAAAACTTTGACAGGCTAAATTGTTGGTATGTGGGATAAAAATCACAAAAACCTTCATAGTTCTTGACACTAGAACTGATTGCCAAAGTTCAACCTCCTCAGAAAACATACTCTGAAATGGTTAGTCAATGCTATTTACTGTTTAAGAATGAAATTTTCAAATAGTGATCTTATCTGATTTCTGTGGAAAAGTGTATGTGAATTTTATTTTATTTATTTATTTAAATTAATTACAAAGGGCTCTTTTATTCCTATTTGAGTACTTTATATGTAGACTTTCACTCAGTTGCTTTTGTCGTCTTTTACAACTTATGGAAATAGACATTTATAGGATACTCAAATTACAAGTTTGTTATCATATATATAAACTTTTGCCTGGCAATTCTATACACTCCATCAATCCTCCATTCCTCCTTCCCTCCCTCCCTCCCTCTCTCCATCCTCCCTTCCTCCTTCCTTCCCTCCCTCCATAAATCTAAACCCATTTTTAATACTTTCATTGATGATATCATGATTTAATAAAAAAACAAATGATTTTCATGATATCGATGCCACTTTTTAAATTTCACCTTTAATAATCAGTGCTGGTGTTGATAATGAATATATGTGTTCAAGACAGAAAAGTTGTGGGTTTGAGAATGACAGATGAATATAATGGGAAAAATCTGTTTTGCAATTATGACAGAAGGCAAAGGCATCAAAGATTAAGAGAGACATCTTTGGGGCCAAAAAAAAAAAAAAAATCACTGTGCTAAATTTAACTTGTATTACTAAAAAATAATCATAATCCAAATCATGCTTTTATTCTCTACGTGGTAAATGTAGGTCAAAGAAACAAATTATTTACTATTAGTCAAAAACATAAAATATTTGAATTCTCAAAACTATAGCTATACTTTTTCTAAAAATGCACATTTTATTAATCTGTTTTATTAAAAAATGAATGAATTTCTGAGCTTAAATAACTCAAATTCCAAGAAGTGTTTTGACAAAAACTGTTGAATATATCAAATATCCAGGAGATTGTTATCAAAGCTGACATTGTCTATATAAACTATGATTCCTTCATTCTTATGCACATGATTTGTATCAATATTAACTCTGAATGGATTGTAGAATTTGGCAGCCAGTGTCACAACTTTCACATTAGTCGGTAAAAGTTTATCCCAATTAATTGTAGGTTTATGCTACAACAAGATTAGCAGATACGTTTTTAGAACACTTACTTTATTGTGCATTAATTTAGCATGATGCTAGCTTTTTTAAAAATGCTAAACCAGGTTTAATTAGTCTCATGCGACTATTTTTTCTAACTAGCTAAGAATACTTTATTATTCTTTAGTTAAACTTATACAGATTGCTGGAAGTTAGTTGCAGGATGCTGCTGGTGGAACTTACTATCACAGTTCAAAGTCAGATGCAATATTTCATTTTCCTTTCCAATAAGATCTGACTATAATTTGTATGTATTTGAAAATGATAAAATGCAATTTTGTATCATGTTCTTTGCAACATTCTTTTTTTTTTTTTTACATATTTTATAATTCTAAACAGTTATAGTTCTCTTTTCTGTAAGGTAATATTAAACTTTTTAATAAACAGAATGTAATAACTGCATCATCCACCCACCCACATAAATAGGAAAAAAAAACAAAACACCTCAGACTAACAACACAACATAACGCAATTTGCTTGAAAGTATATTCAGATTATACATTAAAGCCAAGACTGAAGATCAAAAATTTTTCTTTTTTCTGCTCTGCATGTTATTAACTTCTTTTAAGATAATTGTGCTAATTGTGCTACACTATCCTTGGGGCATATAATGGGAGATATGCAGTGCTATATTGAATAATGTCTCACCCAGTTGGAAAAAAATGACAATTGCCAGCTGGAAACAAATCCTGGCTCTAAGGATAGCACCCTCCTAACAATGAAACTCAAAGCAAGCAGTGCCATTAAAAAGTGCAAACAACAAAAGAAAGGCAAAAAGCCACTTTCTTTGCTCTTGTTTTGTGATCATTCAGACCAGGATAGTGGTCATGACTGATTAGCACTATCTGGGTTGGCAATGGCATCTATCAGAACCACCATAATAGAAAATGACCCGTGCATTGGTCTCACTGTTTCTAAAGATATGCAAATACATGGAGCTTCAAAAATTTCTAAGAATGAGGACTGCTTATAAAATTGTTCTTAAGTGACTCATTTGAAATTTTTTAAATGTCTCTAATGCCCATAAATATGGAATGGAAGTTAAAAATGACGAAGACTTGTAATAAAGGACTACAACATGATGTTTTAAATTTTGTTTTCTTTTATTTCAATATATTTTGGTAAATTAAATATTCTCCCAATCGCTTTCCCCCTCAGCCCCCCCACAATCCCTGCAGTGGTGGAAATTAATACAATTTAGTTCTTTAGAGTATAAGAAGGGAGAGATACACTGACCTAAAATAATAACACTCTAAGTATATCCATTAATTTACTTTAAATTATTATCTAAATGTGAGCCGGTTGGCATACATTTTTCATTCAATGGAATGTTACGCATGGTAAAATCACAGAACTATTTATGGATCTAGGCATGACATTTCTACTCTTTTTATCTCCTTTTCATTTTATTTAAAATGGGAGACTTTAACTAGATTATTATCTAAAGCATCTGTTTAATCTAAAATAGAAAATACTTTGAGCAAAATTCACAGCATAGAGAGAACTGCAATAATATCTACTCTAAATTTGAAATTATTCCTATTATATGCATACATTCATGTTTCATTCCACATTGTATATATTATTGCAGTTAATAATAGCCCAAATGTATTGTTTACTATGCTTCATTCATTGTTCTGAAGACATTACATGTTTATTTTGTAACTCTCACAATAACCCTATGAGGCAGATATGATTATTATGGTATATTAACAGATAAGGAAGAGAAAGTTCAGTTAGCTCAAGGTCACACAGCCTGTAAAGGGCAAAAGAAATAGTAAACAAGCTGACTCAATTGTACATGCTACTAATCACACATGATGTTGCTTCTTGTCAAGATTGATTAAACAAGGCAAGCACTCCCCTGTTTGGCATTTCCATTGTCATTAACAGAGTCTATTTCTTTAGAGTTTCTGTCTGTCAAAGTTAAGGGTAAGTGACAAAGTAGCACATAGAAATGGAAGTATTCAAGGAAAAGGAGATCACAGTTTTGTCATTTAAAAAAGGAAATTCAAAAATAGGTGGTAAATAATAATGTCAAATGCTACAATTTTTAAACAGGATACAAGACTCCAAAGGTTTGGTATTGGAAGTCACTGGTGGTTTTAGTGTAAGAAGCTTCACTAATGCAACTGACAAAGAAGGAGATTGAAGTGAGTTGACTAGCAATACAAAGAGGGAGAAAAATATAGGAAAAGTCTAATGTTTCTTTAAATTATTCATAGAAAAAAGTGAGAGCATATATCACAATTAACTGCAAAGCATTTGGTTGTTTTTTTCTTCTTAAGGTGGAAATGTCTTGAGCAAATATATAGTTCAAAAATAGAGTAGCTAACCTGGAAGGACATTTTAAGAGATTTTTGAAGAAACACAAAGTAAATACTGGGTGTGGGGAGGGGAAGACGCAAACAATTATTTCTCAAAGTCAGTAAAAGAAAAAATAAAATAAAGGAGATTTTAAAAAGAGGGTGAGGAAATATAAAGCTGATAAGTGGGAGGTTCACAATCAAATGCTTCTGCTTTCTCAGGGAAATAGATTAAGTCAGCCACTAAAATCGAAATTAAGAGGTAGTTGAGGAGTGATCTATTAGCTTTGCATTCTTGTTGTGTGGTTCATGAACAGAAGAACATGTGTTCCGTGTTCCCTAGACTTTTTTTTCCAGACCTCATGTATTGAAATTTCCCACCTTTATTTTAGAACTTATGTTTTAGAAAGCAAAATAATTTGAGAATAAATTTATAACACAGTATGGGCTACAATATTACTTAATCACGAATATCACATATCAGAGTAATAACAAAATCAAAAGTATTGAAGACATGAGAAAACATTAGATAAATCTTCAGAATGGTACTATTCAAGAAATTTAAAGCTGGATAAAATTGATTAAAGTATTCAGCAATTGATTATTTAAAATTGTAGCAGTAATAAAAAAGTTCTGTGGGAGATATTTGTATAGAGAGAAAACATTAGTTTTACTGATCTTTAAATTGCTACAGTATAGATGTTACTTTATGAAGAAATTAGATGTTATGAAAGTAAATAAGATAATGACTTGCCCTCAAGTGGACTGCACTTTTCATCCACTTATTTGTTTATTTTTATTTTATTTTGAAGCAAATATGTACTATTGATAATACTGTTAAAATTAATACAAATTTTAATATAAAAGAAGTTTATTTTTCCACTTAAATCCCAAAAGAAAGTAGGGTGCATAGACCTTGAAATAGTCAAAGAATTTGTTGTAGAGCATTTTCACCAAAAGATGAGCACAGAAAAAGTCAATAGATGGTACAGAGAAATGACTTCTTACAATGTGTAATTTGAAGGTTAGTCTGCAGTTTATTTTCTGGATGATGTGAACCTATTCTTTGAAGGTGACTAGAATTTTGACATACAGATAGACAAGAGATATTCTGAATGGAAGAAATATCATAAATAAAATTAAAGTTCTAAGACATGATTAGGTCCACAGAGCTAAATCTTATAGAATTCAATTATATTGGAGGACATGTGAGAAAGAAAATTGACGCTAGATTAAAAGATAGATTTAGGATTTTGGATATTATTTAGATGATTGGTTTTTCATTAATAGTCATACATGAGAACTGTATATTGTGTTATTCTCTATTGTTTTCTATGATCTATCTTTATTCAAAGTATACCTAAGTTAGATTACCTTTTTAGCAGTATATGCTTGCATCTTTCTTACTATTTGCCCATGCCACCATAATTATCTGTTTGCCTATGGGATTCTATCACTGCTCAAAAGCAAAGACTAACTTTTAAAATATGATTTCCATTCTTCCAGTGCAGTCCTGGATACACTTTCCTAGTATATTACACAATTCAAGACATTTTAGTTAGATTAAAAGAAGATTTATCTATATATACAATAACTATTAAATTCAATTGAAGTCTGAAAGAATTTGAGAAAAAACTTTTGTCTCTAAGATGGTGACTTTTCTTATTCTCTAGTTTAGGCCTTATAGTCTCTAAGGACAATTTTAGGGGTTTTTTTTTTGTTTGTTTTTTTTCCTGCCTACGATCAGGCAAAAAGAACTACAGATGTTGTCCTGTCTAGCTCTCTTGTAGCTCTAATCTGGAATTTGAGGCTAATGTCATATCTCATTTTTACTCTTTGGATGTTCTTTTCACTTCTACATGGCTGAGAGAACAATTTCAGGTAAGGATTAACTACACAAGTAGGTTGCATGCAGGTGAAGTTTGGGCCTCCAACTGGCCCTTGCTTCCCCTGGCTTGGGAGCAGGTACCTTTAGTGTTACATGCTGACCCTCCTTCCTTCCCTCCCCTGGCGGTGCCCAAGTGACTGCTAGTCCCTCCCTTTTGTTAATGTGATTAATGTTCTTAGAGCATTTACTTTAGAAAACTTGTAAATTCTTTTTCTGCTCCTTTGAGATGTATAATTTTAGATAGCCTTTTGCAAATTTTCAACCCAGGACTGTCCTTCTCAAGGACCTACAATATATCCTTCTGAAATATAAACATCAAGGAATATTGCCTCTATCTTCCAGGTCCTGTGGTAGAGGAGGAGCCTAATTTTAATGGGTACCTTGCTCAAAGTGGTAGAGCTGCCTCCCGTCAAGAAGATTAAAATAAAGTTTACTTTCTTTTTGGGTAGGGCCAATTAGCAAACACAGATGGCCTATGATCAGTGCCTCCCTAGTTCTTTAAAATTCTCCTTTGTTTAAGGAGAGTTGAGTTCAGACTGTGTTCTGTTCTCCTTCTTATAATGCAGTAAACATGAATACAGTAAACATATCTGTTTAACTTTGGAGGGTGCAGTTTTTGCTTTGATACTTACCTGAAAAATACCTGGAATATGTTGTGTGAACCAGTTTTGTTGATGCATTGAGACCAATCCTCCCACTTCTCCCTTGAATTCTTATTTTTATTCTCATCTTCACATACCTTTCCTTATCTGTAATTGGTAAAATACCATACATTCTTTGAGACTCGGTTGGAAGTAAACAAATTAAAACTTTTTGTTGGCCTTAGTTCTGGTCTATTTGGACATTACAGTTCAAGGAGAAAGGTCTCTCTCATGTAGCCCAGTCAAGCTCATCAAGCCTCTGTATGTGTTTGAATTAAAAACCTTGGGGTTATAAAACATTCTTAATAATTCTGAAATTAATAAAAGAAAGTATCCCTTGGGTGACTGGTGTGAATAAGAGGAATGACACACAGAACAATTTGGTTGCAGTAAGTTTACCAATGTAAACAGTGATAGCCAAAGTGAGGCAGGAAAATGATGTAAAATAAAGGAAAAAGGATCACCAGATTTAGAGATAAAGTTGAAAAGAGGATAAAGATAAATTTCTCTGGGTACCATGGCAAGTAATGACTTCCATAAATGGCTTCAGAGAGCAAATTTAGTGTACTTATTCTCCAATGTGCTTTAATCAAGGTCTACCAGCAGTTAAATATAAAGGCACAGATGATAGCTTATTATATAATCTTATTGCGGGTGTAATTCTTTTTAAACTCTCAAAATTTCTCCTAATTTTAAATATTATGTATCATATGAGTCTCTGATTTTTATTATAATAAAAAAATTATATGTACCATCTTAACCATTTTTAAATGTAGTTTAGTTTAGCAAGTATATTCATATTGCTGTGCAACAAATCTGTAAAATTTTTTATTTTGCAAAACTGAAACTTTATACTCATTAAATATTAATTCCATCTCCCTTCTTCTCCAAATCCTTGATAACTACCTTTCCAATTTATGATGCTATAATTTTTATACTACTTTAGATACGTCATATAAGTGAAATTATACAGTACTGGTTTTTTGTTTGTTTGTTTTTACTGGCTTATGTCTCTTAGTATAATGTCCTTGAGGTTTATTCATATGCAGCTTGTGCTTCTTTTTTAAGTATGTGCAATACTTCATTGTATCTATATTCTCCATTTTCTTTATTCTGTCACCTGTCAAAGAACATATTGGTTGTTTTTACCTCTTAGCTATTATAAATAATGCTGCAATGAACATGAGTCAGCAACATGTCCTCAAGATCTTGCTTTGAATATTTTTATATGTACACAAGTGAGTTTGCTGGATTATAGAGTAATTCTAATTTTTTTTGGTTTCTCTATTTTGTTTTCTATAATGGCTGTATCAATTTGTATTTCCACTAGCAGTATTTAAGGGTTCCAGTTTCTCTATACCCTGGCTAATACTTGTTATTTTCTGTTTTTTTGACAGTGGACTGCCTAAAGGGTATAAGATGAGATTTTATTGTGATTTACGTTTTTCTTATGTTTAGTGTTATTGACTATCTTTTTAGATTTTTGATGTTCATCTGTATATTTTCTCTGGAGATATGTATATTTTAAAGTTGAATAGTTTATGATATTTTTATCTACAGAAAAGTTAACAATTGTCCCAAGGACAAATTCTCAGAAGGGATGGAATAGTTTTCTCAAAAATAATGTTTGTAATGTTTGTAGAACAGATATGGCACAGCTATTCACTCCTCTTGCTATCTCACAGTCAAGAAACTCAAAAGGTATCTAGAATTTCTGCAGTCAATTTCTAAGGGTTGGCTAAGACTTTTGAAGATCTGATCATGAAGGAGCAATAAAAATAGTACCTAGTTGATCTTCACATCATCTCAGTTTTATCTTCAAACTTGGGCAGACTGCTACATAAAATTCACCTTTTTTTTCTCTTTAGTGTAAAATATGTAAAATGCATCCTAACAGCCACCTCCTCAGCTTGACAATTATTATTTCAATCATAATTCAAAATATTAAACTTCCAAATATACTCTTACAAATGAAGATTCTTTCACGACTGTTCTCTAAAGCTTTTCTTCAGTAGTACATCAAGTTCAGAAAGAATCAGTGATTGTTGCTATCAAAATCAGGTTATGACCCAGGACAGCCACCGCCAGAGAACACTCACATAATAGCATCATAAGGCTCAATGCCACAATGATCTGGGAAGGGCAACTAGCCATAGGCAATGCTATTTGGTTCAGAGAAGCACCAATTAATTCCACTGCTCTCTGATCTACTTAAAGAACTCAGCTGGAAATCAAACAAAGCCAACTTTTTAAAAAATCTAACATTTGAGGTATGTTGTGTGTTCTTTCAAGTATACTGTATTTTAGACTCTAGAACTAAGGGTCATAACTCTTGTTATCTCCTTCTTTTCATAGAATTAAAGTTTGTCAAAGGTGTTAAAAATAAAATGAGTGTGAATGTCCTATGAGAGTTGTGAGAAAGTTGAGAAAGAAAGTAAAGAAGGACTAAGACAAGACTCTTAGATAAGAGTAATAATAACAACAACAATTTTTTAAAAAGCTTTCTTCTCCATATTTATCGCTTCTCACTTTTCCTCTTGAAAATCAAATTTGTATGTGACTTACATTTCAATATGAATAGTTATAAATTAGCATTCATATTTTGAATAAAAACTGATGGAATTAAGAACTGACTTACGAATTGATTTTTGGATATTTATAAATTTCTAAAAATCTATGAATTTCTTGAAACCCTAGCAAATACAATGTCATGTATATGACCTCTCTCCCATGCTGTTCAAACCATACATGTGATAATGTCACACATTCACAGTTGTACCCCAAAACCAACTTCCCAGAAATTAAATTATTTTTCTAATCTCCAACACAATTTTGTGTTTCTTCCAAATCCCAAATTATTCTTGAGAGTAGAGAAAAGTTCTATAGTATTTTTGGCCTTCAGTCTAGGGTATTTCTACTCTGTAGCACAGAGAAAGGAAACCCAAACACAAAGAAACAAAATGAATAGTATTGCAATCTTACTGAGTTGGTCAAACAAATTAAAGTTGAGGGAGGCTGCAGTGATTGGAATTTACATATCAGAGTACCAAGCAAATGAAGCAAGTTGTAGAAATGAACAAGTTCCAGAAATCTTCATGCAGTAACCTTGAATCTTTTGTCAAATACTAGGCTGAGCATTGGGAGAGTTTTCCCAAGGCCAGACAATAAAAAGACTATGAGGAGTTATAAGCTGAGAAATGCCTCAAGGTTGAATTGGGTTGGTAGGCATTTGAGTTCCAACTAAACAGACCGGGGAAAACACATTGAAAATGAAGGGAGTTCAGTGGCATCTGCAGAGGCTTTCAACTTCCTGGTAAGGCTGAACTAACTGTAGAGAAAAGGTATAGATCCTTTAAAACAAACATCAAAAGTAAGGCTTCGAAAGGCTGAGGCAGATTCACGTGTAATTTCGCTGACTGTCAAATGAAAGGCAACACATTTTAAAGGAAGCCAACAATGTCCAGACATAACATTCACCAAATTCAACTCTAATACATTATACTAAGGCATCTTGAAAACCTAAATATTTAAAAATTAAACATATCTTGGATAACTCACGATAAAAATGGCTTAGCAAATAAACAATATAAGGGAACTTGCTTAACTTGATAAAGGGAATCTACTAAAAACCTACAACTAACACCATACATAATTGAATGACGACACCTTCCCCTGAAAACTAGGAATAAGCCAAATATATTCCCTCTTTCAACTGCAATTCAACATTAGAGAAGATGGCCTAGCATTCACAATAAGGAAAAAAAAAAGGAAAGATAGAAAGATAAGACAAATAGCATAGAAAAGAAAGAAAAAACTCTATGTTAATTCATTAAAAAAAAATCATTGTTGCAAGTCAGGTTTTCTAGGAAGCAGGCTCTTTGATGAAGTTTACTATGCAGAAACTTCATTGTGGAAACACCTTTCATACCAGTATCTGTGTGAAGGGTAGTCAGGAAACAGTACCGGGCAAAAGGAGAAGCTATTATTATATAACAAATTTACAAAGAGTTAAGTAATCCATGGGGTCTGTGGAATTAAAATGTCATTTTAGAGTTAGGACAAATTATAACTTTTATACTGCTCTGGAAAATGGTTTACCTTTGGCAAATGGACTGTCTTCTGCAGCGGCAGAAGGACTTGCCTGACTTGACCATCTGACTTCCAAGAGCAACTCCGACATCTAAGTAGGAAGTTTTTTATTGAAAGAGGATATGAAAACAATACACAGTGTCCACAGAAATCCGGTGTATAGAACCTCCAAAACAATCTATAAAAAAGATTACTAGAAATATTGAACATGAACTTTGCTAGGTCAAGTGATGTAAGCTGTAGATACAGTAATCAATTGTGTAACTATATACAAGCAATGAGCAGTTTAGAAAGTAAAATTAAAACAATCATTTACAGTGCTATTCAGAAGTAGAAAATATTTAGATATTAATTAAGGAAAGTGGGTGTAACATCTCTACAATGAAAATTATACATTTTTTGCGGGAAAAATTAAAGAACTACTAAATGTAAAAACATCATATGCACAGATTGAGAAGCTCAATACTGTTGTCAGTTTTGTTGCAAATAATCTGTAGTTTCAGCACAACTTCAATCAAAATCCCAGAAGACTTTATTTTGTACAAATGACATATGACAAATGATTCTAAAATTTGTATAAAGACAATATAGAATAGCCAAAACAATTCTGGAAGAAAAAAAATTGGAAGACTGGTATTGTATTAAATACTTAGCCTAAAGCTACAGTAATTAAAAGTCAGGTCTTGGCATACAAGAGACATATAGATAAGTGAAATATGTGGTATTCAGAAATATATCCACATATATATGGTGGTTGATTTTTGACAATAATACTAAGAAAAAAATGGTAAACGATAGTCACTTTTACAAGTGATACTGGAAATGTTGGATACACTTATGAATAAAAAGTCATTACAATCTTTATCTCACAATATTTAAATTGAAAAGAATTTTAGATCTAAGCACAAAATCAAAAACTATAAAATTTATCAGTGGATACATGAAAGAAAATCTTTTTGACCTTGAGTTCGCAACATTTCTTAGGTAAAACACAACAAATAGAAACCTAAAATAAAACCTTGAAAAATTGGACATAAAATTTAAAACTTATTCTCTATAAAAGACACCATAAAAACATTTTAAAAAGTAACAAGTTAGAGACTGGGAAAAATTATTTATACTATATGTGTCTTACGTGGGACTAGTATCCAGATTATATAAATAACTCTTACAACTCAATAATAAGAATGCAATCAAATGTTTTTAAATGTGCAATTTGAATAAATATTTCACAATAGAAGATTTACAAATGTCCAACAAGTACATGAAAAAAATGCTTAGCAATATAAGCCATCAGGAAAATACATATTGAAACAACAATGAGATGCTACTGCACACCATACAAACTAATCTGGGTGTTCAAACTGAGAGTAAGCATTTGACAATATTTAGAGTACATTGACAAAGTAATACCATGTCTGTTGAATTAAATATTAACAAAACATAACTAGTTGTAATATTCAGGAACCTAAAGAAAAGTACACTGTGTGGATCTCGTTCAGTCTTTAATGGCTCAATACCCAATTGGATTTCCCATGAAGATAAAAACCACAAATAATTGCTTTTACTATCATGTTGTCCCACACCCATATGTTGCTAAACTTTATGCATTTCATGAGAGGTGAAAAGATTGAAGAAAATGTGTATGTCCAATTCCCTGTGAGAGGGAGTTTAGAAACAGAAAATATGGCTAACCTTTGCATTGATGCAAATATGGAGACCAAATTTCATGCTGGTACTCCAGATGGCAATAACTTTACAAAGCTTAATATACAGTTACTTTTTCTTTGTAAACTGCTACATTAGTACATCAGTTGCTTAGCTTAAACTGACATAATGTCTTCTTTGTGTACTGTGATGATCAGACCTGAATAATTGAAAAAAGAGCAACGTAAGCTAAAATGATGCATTGATTGTAAAGTGTGAACTTTTTTAACCAAAGAGGGTTGTGAGTTAGTAATCTGGAAGCTAGTTTCCTTTCAATGCAAAGTTTAAATAAGTTCACATGTTTGACTATTGTTTTTTATTTACTGGACAGTTTTTAGTGAAAGAACAGCACCAGTTTTACACACACACAAAATTTGGCTGCAATGTGCTCTGCTAGCATATGTTAGACTTAATGACGTATATGATAAATGTTATTTATATCTTTTTCTTTCTATTTCATGGAGACTAAAATGGCACAGAAAACCAAAGAGATACAGATTATTGTATACCCAATTGGTTATTAAATCATCAGTAATACGTAGACAAAATGAGGTCTAATAATTATTAAGAATAAATAAATTTGCATAAGGATTCAGTCTTTAAATTTTTTTGTAGCCTAAATTCTTAGCACAGAAGGATGTGAAAGACATGTATTTTTTCTATGTCTAGTAAGAGATTCCTAAGAATCAGAAGAATATATTTATAGAGCTATGTTGAAAACTTTTTCATTATCATGGAAAACTTAAATTTATATCAAAAACATTTTTGTGAGTCTTTTTTTGCAAATAGAATCTGAGAAGGAAATAATATATAAAAAGCTATGTGATTCTCTCCCCTAATGCCCTCTCCCACCATAAAAGAAACTAAATCTGTAAGTCAGGGTAGTAGCAACAATTTTCTGAAGAGTAACATAGATGAATTATCTTTACAATGGAGTTTTTGTACCTCCTCTATGCCAGTTAATAACTATTTTACTTATAAAGGATCAGATGCAGAATCAATATTTCTCCCAAATATTTAATTGAAAATTCATATTTATAAAGTGGTAAAATGTTTATGTAAAATCAAACTTTCTGGACAAACCAAAGCAATGTAGGTAGGTAAAGAGTTTTTTTTACATTTATTCTCACCACTTCACAGTAGGAGTTGTGTTTGGCCATTATACGGTTGTATTAATTTTTTGAGTAAAAATTCTACCTGTGAAGCACTACAATTTATCTTATTTAATTATGGAATGTTTGTATACCTTTATAAAAACACTGTATAACACTGAAGTATTGAATTAGATCACTAACTCAAATACTTTTGCTTATGTGCAATATTCCACTTGGTGGAAGATTTAGTGTAATTGATACTCATCAGCTATCTGACTTCTCTTATCTTCCCTATCCTATTCTATGGAAAAATCATGCCATTTGCTACACAGAGTTGTTGTTGTTGTTGTTTTTTTTTTTGAATTGGAGTCTCACTCCGTCGCCCAGACTGGAGTGCAGTGGCCGCTCCCGGCCACAGCAGCCTCAACCTGCTGGGCTCCGGCAATCCTTCCACCTCAGCCTTCTAAGTAGCCGGAATTACAGGCGCGTGCTACCACGCCCGGCTGATTTTTTTATTTATTGGAGAGATGAGGTCTCGCTGCCCAGGCAGGTCTTGAACCCGCGGACTCAGGCAATCCACTCACCTCAGCCTCCCAAAGGCGCGGGATTACAGGCTGAGCCACCAAGCCCGGCACACAGAGTTATTGAGAAAATTAAATGAGCTTGAAGACAAGTGCTGATAATAAATGTTTCATAAGTGCTTACTGGTATTATGATTATCCCCATCCATGCCATGAACAAAGTATCTTGGATCACAATCCTATTCAGTCTTTGCCAGTTATGCTCTTTTTCCCCCTACTTCCATGAATCTTGAATCTATGTTCTAGTTCTCTGAACTATTATGACTTCTTTTAATTTGGTTTCTTAGTTTAGTCTCAGTTTAGCTTATCCTGTTTTGGCTCTTCTGTGTTTACTATATTGAGAGTTCTTGATTTTAAAACTTTTTAATTCACATACACAGGAACTCATATTCTAGAACAATTAAATATAGAGTACAAGCTGCTGTGGTTTGACTATTTTTGTTCCCTCCAAAATTCATATGTCAAAGTTAATCCTTAATACAACTGTTGGAAAGTGGGGCCCCTTGGGAGGAATTTGGGTCACAAGAGCTCTGTCCTCATGATTGGGTTGATGCTATTACAGAAAGAACTTACGGGAGTGGATTTGTTGCTCTCTTGCTCTTCTGTTCTTCTGCCATCTGAGGAACAGTGTTCCTCTGAGGGTATATGTTCCTGGGACCATCCTTGAAGCAATGATGGGGCCTTCACCAGACATCAAACCAACCAGCACCTTGATCTTTGACTTCCCAACTTTCAGAACTGTGAAAAATAAATGTTTTTCATATTTTACCCATTCTCAAGTATTCTGTTATAACAGCATAAAACAGACTAAGATACAAGCTATGGGGACCTGCAAGAGAACTTAAATCACCTGTTTTCTAAACAAAACAGAAACAGGAGATATGCAGGGAGCCTAACACACACACACGCACGTGCGCACGCGCACACACACACACACACACACACACACACACACACATGAATGCATCTATTTATATTTCTAACTCAATTTAATTAAGTTATTGAGCAGGTGTTATATGTACATGAGAACTTGAATACATTGCATATAGTTGTGTAAGCCTTACTTGCCTCTTCTGTAGGAAACTGGATGGTAAAAGTAGCATCTACCTTTTGAAATATCTACAAAAAGAAATGATAGAATGAGTGTGCTCAACACATCACCTGAGGCACATGTAATAAATACTATAAAGTAAAGTGCACTATGATGATATAAAGATAGGTTTGCACTGGGAAACTCAAAGTCTAGTGAAAGATGGATAATAAACATGTGAACGTTTATCACTAAAGTGAAGCAACCATCTTATACGGTTAAAAGTAGTGAGGAAAGTAATTCTAAGAAAACTTTTCTTGAGGATCTAAACTTAGCTTTGATCAAAGCTATTTCACAAGTAGACTAAAATGCTCAAAATACCAAATCTATCAGTAATGAAAGTTCAATGCATCAATAGCTCTGGCTACTCAAAATTAAACACATATGACCTTTTAAAAGGGACATACAAGTCAAACCAACTTAAACAAGTTATAATATCAAGATGAAATTATATTTTTTAAAAAAATTTAGAGTTGTGGAGTACATGTAAGAATATACTACATAAATAAACCGCATGTAGGTGAAGTTTTGGTTTCTAGTTCCCCTTTTCCCCCAATAGTGAACATGATATCCAGTGAGTGGTTGTGTGCCCCTTCTTGTCCTCTCTCCCTCCCTCCATTAACTGTGTCCAGTGTAAGTCATTCCCATCATTGTGCTCTTTTGCCGAATGTTTAGGACCTGCTCATGAGTGAAAACATGCTGTATTTAATATTTCATTTCTGTGATAGTTCACTTAGAATGATGGTCTCCAACTGCATTCCATGCTGCTGTGAAGGACATGATTTTATCCTCCTTTATGGCTGTACAGTATTCCAGTTGTGTGTGTACCATATTTTCTTTATTCAGTCCACTTTCAGTGGCCATCTGGGTTAGTCTCATGTTTTTTGCTCTTGTGAATAGTGGTACAATGAACATACAAGTCTTTCAGTATAACATCTTATGTTCTCCTGAGTAGTCCCAGAAGTGAGATTGCTGGATCATATACTCAATCAATTTTTAGTTTTTTGAGAAAACGCCACATTGCCTTCCACAAAGGTTGAACTAACCTACATTCCCACCAACAGTGTAGAAGCATCCTCTTTTATCTGCAGACTTGCCAGCACTTTTTGTCTTTTTAATGATAACCATCTTTACCAGTGTGAGGTTGTATCTATTTACAATTTTGATTTGCCTTTCTGTGATGATTAGTGAAGTTGAGCATTTTTTTTTCATATGTCTGTTGATCTTCCTTTGAGAATTATCTGTTCGTGTTCTTTGTCTACTTTTTAGTGAGGTTTTTTTTTTTTTTGACTGTTAATTCTTTTGAGTTCTTCGTAGATCATGAATGTTAGGACTTTGTCAATACATAGCTTGCAAACATTTTTTCCCCATTCTGTGGGTTTTCTCTTTACTCTCTTGATGGTTTCTTCTGGTGTGCAAAAACTTTATAAGATCCCATCTGCCAATCTTAGCTTTTTCTGCATTTTCTTTTAAGGATTTTGCCATGACTTCATTGTCTATTTTGATGTCCAGGAGGGTGTTCCCTATGTTTTCTTCTAATTTTCTTATATTTTGGGGTTTTACATTTAAGTCCTTGATCCACTTTAAGTTAATTTTTGTATATGGTGATAGATAGAGATACAGTTTTGTTCTTCTACCTGTGCTTCGCCAGTTTTCCCAGTACCATTTGCTAAATATGGTATCTTTTTCCCAACGTTTTGTTGTTGTTGTTGACTTGGTTAAAATGATATTTTTTTAAGCTTCATGATTTTATTTCCAGATTCTGTGACCTTTACCATTGGCCTATGTGTCCATTTTTGTACCAGTACCATGCTGTCTTGATTACTGTAGGCTTGTAGTAAAGTTTGAGATCTGAAAATATGATGCTTCCATCCTTGTTATTGTTACTGAGGAGTTTTTGAGCCATTGAGGCTCTTTTTTGCTTTCATATGAGTTTAAGTGTTGTCTTTTCTAGGTCTGTGAAAAAAATGATGCTGATTGTTTGATAAGGACTGCACTGAATTTGTAGATTGCATTTGGTAGAACGGACATCTTGACAATATTGATTCCTGCAATCTACGAGCATGGGATATTCTTCCATTTGTTTGTGTTGTCCTTGGATTCTCTGAGCAGTGTTTTGTGTGCCTGCATCTATTTTTTGTATTTTTGTACGTGGGGTATTTTTTGTATGTCTGTGACTATTGTGAATGATTGTATTTTTTATTTGGTTCTCAGCCTGTTTTTTTGGCATATAGATAGGCAACTGTTTTTGCACATTGAGTTTGTACCTTGAAACTTTAACAAAGTCATTTAGCAGTGTGAAGAAGTTTTTGACAGACTTTGTAGGTATTTCTAGATATAGAATCATAGAATCATATCATCTGTGGATAAGGATAATTTAACTTTCCCTTTTCTTATTTTAATACCTCTAATTTTTTTCTCCTGCCTGATTACTCTTGCTAGAACTTCAACTACTATGTTAAATAAGAGTGGCAAAAATAGACATCCTTGTTTTGTTCCAGTTCTTAGGAAGGATGCTTCCAGCTTCTGCTCATTAAATATGATATTGGCTGCATATTTGTCATAGATGGTTCTTATTATTTTGAGGAATTTTTCTTTGATGTCTAGTTGTTCGAGGGTTTTTATCAAAATGTTGGATTTTATCAAATACTTTTTCTGCATCTAATAAAAACTATGCATTTTTGTTTTTACACCTGTTTATGTGATGAATTATGTGCATTGATTTATGTATGTTAAACCAGTCTCACATCCTGGGAATGAAGCCTACCTTGTCTTGGTAGAAAATCTTTGAAATGTGTTGTTGGTTGCAATTTGCTAGAATCTTGTTGAGAAATTTTGCATCTATATTCATCAAGGAATTGGCCTGTAGTTTTCTTTTTTTGCTGGGTCTTTGCCATTTTGAAGTATTAGTGATATTGGCCTCACAGAATGAGCTAGGGAGATTTCCTTCCTTCTCAATTACCTGGAATACTTTCAATAGGATTGGTATAAACTCTTGCCAGACGGTTTCTCAACTGACTCTACATCCTTGTACATCATGTAGAGTCAGCTGAGAAACCATCTGGCAAGAAAGTTTCTTACTAGTAATTTTTAAATTATCTTTTAACTTTATATTTATAGTCTACTTCATCAAAAATAATCTTCACATTATTCAAAACAAATAAATGCATATATTTAAAAATTTATTTAAATTTTTTAGAAATTTTTCATCAGTGCTGTACACATTAGAAGTATAGTTATTGTTAGCTTTTTGACATTCATTAAATAGTTACTGGATAATTTATATATGTCAGGCACTAAAAAATAAGACAATAAAAAGAGAGACAAACTAGGTTTCTTAATACGTGGCACTTATAGTCTAGTTGGGAGAAGAAGAAAAGGAACAAAGAAGAAAGTGATTTGTGCTGAAGACTATGGAGGAAGTGCACAGCATAATATGTTATTTCCTGGAGTGAATTTTAAAGAAATAATTCAGAAAACCCTCTCAGAAAATGATATATGAGCTCAGATGTCAAGACTAAGAGAAATCTAACTGTACACAGATTTAGAAGTTACCCATTACCAGCTCAGCAATAAGCTTGACACATTCTCAAAACCAAAAGGATTTAAAAACCTACGATATTGCTGAAATTGGAGAGTAAGGAAGAGAATTGAAGTGGCAGAAAAAGAAACAAAGCAGAAGCCAGTTCTAGAACTCCACAGGCTTTGATTGGAAGTTTGCATTTTATCTGGTGAGTAATGAGAAGACATTAGAATCTCCTAAACTGAAAATTCTACTAAAAGTATATAAATTAGTTTAGTAAGTGCATAATTGTATGTTAGTTATTTTGAATCAATTAAATATATAATATTTATATTTCAAACATAAAAAAATTAAATAAGATAATCAGCTTAACTGTATTCAAGTATATTTTGTTATAGTGTAGCAAAAATAAATTACAGGTCTGCCTTCTATTACCTAATACTGCAGCAAGAATATTGAATACTTAAGCCTGGTAGGGAGCCAGACAAAAGCTCTTAGATACTGAGTTTGAATAATAAATTGTTTTATGATACTGGGTAGAAGCAAGCCATTCAGTAGCATTTCTTCATAAAGATCAATGTTACTTCATAAAAATCAGTATTATTTTACTTGTTTGTTTTTTACTACCAACACTTGAAGTAACCAAGAATTAAGCACATTTAGATCAAAAGTCAGACTAGAGATAATGTTGCTAGTTACATAAAATCATGTGCTGAATTTTCAATTAAATTTTACTTCACTAAGAGATCCCTTAAATTTTAGTATTTCTTGCTAAAATAGCAGGTTATTTACTGGTTGAATGGTATTTATAATCCAACTCTTCATCTGAAACTATCATTAAGATGTACATACAAATCTAGCCCATATAATTTGCAGCAATTATTTCGAAGTTCTGTGTAATGACTTACTATTCCTACATATTTCAGAAAAAATATATATATTTGAACTTATTCCAACAAAATACATATATTCTGGTATATATATATAAACTTATTTTTATATACCCTATTTAAGTTTAACTTACAGTTTATTTTGATCATATGCTAATTAATTTTTTTTTCTACAATAATACTAAACTTCGAGGTCACTTGACATTTTGGGTTTCTTCCAAACAAGAAGTTGTGCCAAAAATTTTTCACTCTCTATGACCATTTTCATTAGGATAAATAACACAAATGTTAAGAGGAAATTAGTGAAAAAACAAAATCCGACTTTTTATTAATACAAATCAAATGAAGTAAAATTGAGTTTATCTCATTATCATACTCTAATCAGCTAAGTCTATCACTATAGAAAATTCATGGTATTAAAATAGCTAATATTTACTGAATGTCAAAGAATAATTTTTTTTGTTAGAAACATGATGTGCACGCATCAAATATTTATTCAACTTATTAATAGCAAAATCAGCAGAAAAGTAAAGCTAGGTAAATACACAATTCAGAGAGAGGATTATAAAGGGAGTTTTGGAAAGCATGCTGAAAAAGTCTGCTAATTTATAGGCAAAACTGGTTCATGTCTTAAAGCGTAAGAGACATGAGGATCTTTGAGGATTATACCCTTTACTAGCAGAAGTCACTTATATTATTACTGGAAAAAAAAAAACGTAAGGTAAAATGTAACTTAACAGACTTTGGACCTTAATAAATGGTAAATAGTAATTAAAACAAATATGCATTCTGTGGACTTCAAACTAAAGGGAAGTAAATAATCATTGGATTGGTTGGAGACTGTTACATGACTCCTTAATAAACATTAAAAGAGCATGTAGTCAACTTTATATCTATTTCCAAGTTTGGGAAAACTTCATGATATGCATACATTTTTCAAGCTCCTTTAATATATGGGTTCGTTTAATCTTTGCTCCAATCTTGCTTTGTAGGTGCTATTGTTGTAACCTCATTTTTGAGAAAAGGAAGCTGATACAGAGGCTAGGTACCTCAAACAGATCATATAATCTGGATCTAGGAGCATCATCACACACTTTATTATATACCCTTTTTGTTGAAATACATATAATCAGCATGACATTCCTCATAATTTAAATATATAGCAGCATGACAGATACTAAATATTCTGAATTTCGTACTGTATTTTTGGTACAAAACTTAAATAAGATACTAGACCTGGATGCTTCATAAATGCTAACGTATTCATAAAATAAAAGATCTCCTCTCCCTTGGCTATTTGCTTTAGCTATTGCATCATTCTGATGAAAAATATAATTAATAAGTCATCAAGCAAATAGGCCTTTAGTTGGGCACCTCGAGTGTAACAGGCACAGTTTTTAGAATCTTTTCTAAATGAGTTCATAAACAAGGTACTTCAAGAAAAAAAAATTCCAGAAGGCCTAAGATTCAAGAAAGAATAATAAAGGAAAGAAAACATATGGGTAAATAAAAATAAATATTACATAGATAAGATATTTATTCCATGTTTTTTATCTATTTCTTATCATGGTAATTTTAAAGGTAGGATGAAAATATAAGGTATTATTGAACCCAAAGTTATGAGTAGTTATTAATAGCTACATAGAGGGTTTCAGAACTAAAATGGTTTAGCAATTTGCATTGCACATGAAGAGGGTTAAGATTATTATTTATTTATTGTATAGAGTAAATTTTATCTTTAAAACAAAAAAATAGAGGTCATAACCTTTCAAATATGACATAGGTAGCATATATTTTAAATGATCATTTTTCTAATTAACTTTACAAACTTTTTTATTTTAAAATTGTGGGGTACATTTCAGGGTTAGGTATACAAATATTCATTGTGCAGGTACCCGTGTTGATGTGTGCCCCCCTTTCCAAGGCAGATTTCTACTACTGTCAATCCCACCTCCTCCCTTGACCCCACAGTTTCCCACTACAGTCAATCCTTTTCTTATAGTATTGTGGTAGTTGTTCAAGGTCCACTTATGAGTAAGAACATGTGATACTCAGTTCTTTGTTTCTGTGAAAGATCACTCAGTATTATAGATTCTAATTCCATTCAGGTTGTTGTGAAGTTCGTGATTTTGTTCTTCTTTATGGCAGCAAAATATTCCATTGTGTATATGTATAATATTTTTTTTAAATCCAGTCCTCTTAAATGGGCAGCATGGTTGGTTCTATGTTCTTGCTATTGTGAACAATGTTGCAATAAACATATGTGTGCAGGTATATTTTTTATAGAGTGATTTGAGTTCTTCTGTGTATATTCCCAGTAGGGGGATTGTGGTGTCATATGAAAGGTCAATTTTTAGAATTTTTAGGAATTGCCACACTGTTTTCTACAGAGGCCGTACTAATTTGCACTCTCACCAGCCGTGTAGAAGTGTTCCCTTTTTACCACATCTTCTCCAGCATCTGTTATTCTTTGAGTTATTGAGGATGGCCATTCTGACTAGAGTTAGGAGGTATCTCAGCGTAGTTTTAATTTGCAACTCGTTGTTGACTAGTGAGTCTGAACATTTCTTTATGTATCTGTTGGCTGCTTGTATATCTTCTTTTGAGAATTGCCTATTCATACCTATTGCCCACTTTGTAATGGGGCTGTTTGTTTTTTCTTTTCAGCTCATTTGAGTTCCTTGTAGATCCTAGATATTAGGCCTTTGTCAGACATGGAGTTGGCAAATGCTTTTTCCCAGTCTGTGGGCTGTCTCCCTGCTCTCTTGATGGTTTCTATGGCTTTGCAGAAGTTTGCCAGTTTGATGAGGTCCCACTTGTACATCTTATCTCTTATGGCCTGGGCAATTCGGGTTTTGATCAGGAATGGGTTGCCTGGTCCAATTTCCATAAAAGTGTCTCCTGCAGTTTCTAACGTTCTTATAGTTTGAGGTTTTATGTTTATGTATCTTATTCATTAAGAGTTGATTTTTGTGTATGAGGATAAGTAGGGGTCCTGTTTTAATCTTCTGCATGTGGCCGGTCAGTTTTCCCAGCACCATTTACTGAATACGTTCTTGTTTCCCCAGTGGTTGGTGGTGGAGGCTTTGTCGAAGATGTTTTGGTTGAGAAATTGAGGTTTTACTTCTGGAAGCTCAATTCTATTCTATTGATCTATATGTCTGTTCTTGTACCAATACCAGGCTGTTTTGATTATTGTAGTTTTATAATAAAGTTTAAAGTCTGGGAGTGTGATACCTCCTGCTTTGCTTTTTTGCCTGAGGATTGTTTTGGCTATTCTTAGTAGTTTATGTTTTCATATGAATTCCAGTATTATTGTTTCAAGGTTTGAGAAGAATGCGGCTGTTAATTTACTGGGTATTGCATTAAAGGTGTAGTTTGCCTTAGGTAGAATGGGCATCTTAACAATATTGATTCTTCCAGTCCATGAGCATAGAATGTTTTTCCACTTGTTTGTGTCATCTCTGATTTCTTTGAGCAGTGTTTTATAGTTTTCATTGTAAGGTTCTTTCACATCTCTGGTTAGGAAGATGCCAACGTATTTCATTTTTTTTTTTTTTTTGTGGCTATTGTGAATGGTATTGTGCTTTTTATTTGGTTTTCTATTTGTTTGTTATTGGTGTATAGAAATGTGATTGTTTTTAGCACATTTATTTTATACCCTGAGACATTGCCAGAGTCCTTTATACATGCAAGGAGGTTTTTCACAGATTCTCCTGTGTTTTCAAGGTATAGAATCATGTCGTCTGCAAGGAGATATAACTTGATTTCTCTTTTCCTATTTGGATACTCCTGATCACCTTCTCTTCTCTGATTTCACTAGGACTTTCAGAACAATGTTGAACAGGAGGGGTAAGAGTGGGCATCCTTGTCTTGTTCCAGTTTTCAGGGGAAATGGTTCTAATTTCTGTCTGTTTAGCAGTATGCTGGCCGTGGATTTCTTGTAGATGGCTCTTACTATTCTGAGGTATATTCCATCTATGCCTAGATATTCAAGAGTTTTTATTAAGAAGGACTACTCGATTTTATCAAAGACTTTTTCTGTACATAATGATATAATCATGTGGTTTTTGTTTTTACATCTGTTTTGTATTTAATTATGTTTATGGTCTTATGAATGCTGAACCAGGCCTGCATCCCAGGGATAATGTCTGCTTGGTTGTGGTGAATGATTTTTGAGATGTGTTGTTTTGAGATGTGTTGTTGAACCTAAAGATGTTTTGTGACATCAGAAAGTCCTCCATTTGCTAGGATCTTGTTGAGAATGATAGTATCTGTGTTCATCAAAGATATGGGCCTGTAGTTCTCTTTCTTTGTTTGGTCTTTACCTGGCTTGGGTATCAGAGTGATGTTAGTTTCATAAAATGATTAGGGGAGACTTCAGTCTTTCTCGCTTGGAATACTTTCAAAGGGAGTGGTATCACTTCCTCCTTGCATGTTTTGTAGAATTCTACTGGGAAACCCTCTGGACCAGGGCCTTTTTTTTTTTTTGTAGGTAGTTTTCTTATAACATAGTCAATTTCCTTGATTGTTATTGGTCTATTTAGGGTCTCAATTTCTTCTTGTTTCAACCTAAAGATGTTGTGTGACGTCAGAAAGTCCTCCATTTCCTTTAGGTTTCCAAGTTTGTTTCTATACAATGTACATAGTAGTCTCCAATAATCTTTTGTATTTCTCCAGAGTCAGATGGGATCTCATCTTTTGTGTTTCTGATTGTGTTTATTTGGATTTTTTTCTCTTTTTCTTGGTTAGTTTAGCTAGGGGACCATCAATCTTGTTTATCCTTTCAAAGAACCAGCATTTTGTTTAGCTTATATTTTGTATTATGTTTTTGTCTTCTATGTCCTAGATTTGGGTTTTTATTTTGGTGGTCTGAATTCTTCTGCTGAAGTTAGGGTTTTGATGGTCTTGCTTTTCAAGCTTTCTTAGGTGACTCGTTAGGCTGTTAACTTGTGATCTTTCCATTTTCTTCGTGTGTGTGTGTAGAGTTATGAATTCCTCTCTTTTTTTTTTTTGGAGTTGGAGTGTCACTCTATTGCCCAAACTGGAATGTAGTGGCATGCTCCTGGCCACCGCAGCCTCCACCTGCTGGGCTCCAGTGATCCTTCTGCCTCAGCCTTCTTAGTAGTTGGAACTACAAACACACGCTACCAAGCCTTGCTAACTTTTGATTTATTGTAGAGATGAGGTCTCCCCAAGTTCCCAGGCAGGTCTCAAACCTGCAGACTCAGGCAATCCACTCACCTCGGTCTCTCAAAGTGCTGGAATTACAGACTAAGCCGCTGAACCTGGCCCCTGAATCCCCCTCTTACTACTGACTTCGTCGCCTCCCAAAGGTTTTGGTAAGATGTTTCTTCAATTTCATTTGTTTCCAGGTGTCTTTTAATCTCTGTTTTGATTTCCATGTTGACCCAGGAGTTGCTTAGCATCATGCTGTTTAATGTTCATGTCTTTCTGGGTTTTGGGGGAACTTTGTTGATGTTGATATTTATTTTTATTCCACTGTGATCTGAGAAGGTATTGTCAAAATTTCAATTTTAAGAAATTTGTTTATGCCAAGGATGTGGTCTATTTTAGAGAACATTCCATGCAGTGATGAGTAGAATGTATTTTCTATGTTTGTTGGGTGAAGTGTTCTGTAGGTATCAATTAAGTTCATTTGGTCAAGAGTCACATTGAGGTTTTGGATCTCCTCTCTGATTTTTTGTCCTGATGATCTGTCTAGGGTTTTGTATAGGGTATTAGAGTCCCCAGCTATGATAGTGTTACAGTCAATATCTTTTTTAAGTTTGACTAGAAACTGCTTTATGAAAGTTGGTGCTCCTATGATGGGTGCATACATGTTTAGAATGGATATTTCTTGTTGATGAATTGAACCTTTTATCATTATGTAGTGACCTTCTGTATCTTTTTAAATTTTTGATAGCTTAAAGGATATTTTGTCTGATATTAAGATTGCAATTCCAGCTTTCTTTTGTGTTCCATTCGCCTGAAAATTTGCTTCCCATCATCTTACTTTGAGTCTGTGAGTGTCCTTTCTGGTGACCTGAATCTCTTGGAGACAGTATATTGTTGCCTCATGATATTTTACCAATTTCATCATTCTATGTCTTTTCAGTGATGCATTTGTTCCATTCACATTCAGGTTAATTATTCAATTGTGAGAATTTATCCCTGTCATAAAGTTTTTATAGAGCTGTGTTGTTCCTGTTTGTTGTCTTTCTTTTGATTTTTGGGTTGATTCATGTGTGTTTTCAATCTTTTTCCTGCACTCTTGTGAAGAATGTTGTTGTTCTTTTTTCCTTTACCTCTGTGTTTAATACTTTCTTAAGTGTTTCTTGTATAGGTGGTCTAGAGGCAGCATAAGATCTTACAGATTGAATATCTGGGATATATTTTACTTCTCCCTCATTGATGAAGCTTAATGTAGTTGGGTAGGTTATTCTTGGTTGAAATTGTTTATCTTTGAGAACTTTGAAGATTGGATTCCATGCTCTCCTAGCCTGAAGTGTTTCTGTAGATAAATTGTTGCTGTTCTAATTGGTCTTCCCGAGTAGGTCATCTGACTTTTTTCTCTTGCTGCCGTTAGGATTTTTTCTTTTATACCTACTTTGTTAAGGTGAATTATTATGTGTCTGGGAGTTCTCATTTGTTGTCTTGCCGGCATTCTCTGGATCTCTTGTGTTTGAATTTTTCCAACACTGATGAGGTGAGGAAAGTTTTCTTGAATGATTTCATGGAATGTTTGTTCTAGGATGGTCTCTGTCTGTCTTTCTGCCTCAGGAAGTCCTATTACTCTTAGGTTTGGCCTCTTGAAATAATTGTTCATCTCTTGAAGGTTTTGTTCTGTCTTTTAAAGCTTCTTTTCTATGTTTTTTGACAGTTTGGGTTAGTTCTATATTTTGGTCCTCAAGCTCTGAGATTCTTCCTTCTCCTTGGCTAATTCTGCTTTCCATGCTTATTAATTTGCTATTTATTTGAATTACAGTATTCTTTTCTGCTGTTATCTCAGTTATCAACTCCTTCCTATTTTCCTCTTGTCTTTCCTCAATTCTTTTCACTATATCTTTTAATGTCTTGTTGTCTGAGTTTGTAGTATGTGATCTGTCATTCTAGGGACTCTTCATTGTTTGTGTTCTGAAGTCTGTTTCCTCAGTGTCTGACCTCCAAGGAATCTATATGAGACCTGTATTCTTCTTTTGTTTTTCTTCATTTGTGTAGATTTTGCTCCCCACTTTTTTCCCTCTCTTCTTTAACTCTGTTTTTCAGGGATGGTGGGGTTGCTTTTACTTCTATTTGGTCAATCTCCTATTCTTCCTTATGTGAATCTTCTAGCTTTGTTCAATTCTGAGGCTGGACTCTGGGTTGGGGGCTATACAGTTTTGCAATTTTGAGATTAAATTGAGGAGAGAGCTGTGATTCAAGATCTATCTGCAGATCCCAGTATCCACCAACAGGTATATGGGTAGCCTGTAACCTCCTTCCCACTACCTTGCAATTTATCCATGCAGTGTGGGTGTAAGTTTGCTCCTTGGAAGCAAAATGAGGTAAGAAAAGGGAAAAGAATTGAGCATAGAAGGAGGGGGAGAAAGAGGAAGGTGAACAGAGAGAAGATAAAGAGGGATAAGAGACAAACATACCAACTAACAAGTGAAAAGAGATGCAAAGACAGAGAAGAGTAAAAGAAAGACTAAAACATACAAACAAATCACACAAACACACAAGCCATCCAACCTCCCTATTGATATACAATTCCCCTACACAACAGGAGTTCCAAAGGAAATAAAAAAGAGAAATCAGTAAAATAACAGAAACAAGGCAGGTATGAAAATGTTATCAAAGACAGAGAGAAAGAAAAAAGACAAAAAAGTAAAACATAAAAGAAACAAAAATGGGCAAAACACTCAAAGCATAACAATTTTAAAAAGTAAAAACAACAAATCAAGCTTGCTCCGAGATCATTCCTGTAAGCCCAATGTCCTTTCAGCTCTGATCTCTAGCACTCATCACAGTCTGGTAGGGTTGCTTACAGCTAAAGTCAGATGTCCCAGGCCTGCTGTGAAAGGTTCAGATCTTAGTCGTCTTGCTGCCTGTCAGGTCTGCCACTCAGATCTGACCTGTCTGTGCCTGATCTAGCATGAGGGAGGAACTTCTGTCTCTCCCTGTTTGATGTGATTACCTTAGGTCCCAATTTGGAGGCTGGGCAGAGCTGTATGTAGCTGGGCGGGGTGCTGCAGGTCTCTACCTAGTCCTAGGACAGAGAAAATGGCTGCAGTGGGCACCTCTTTACCAGGCATGGGCCTTCTCCCTGGTCCTCCTTGATCCTTTCTCTGTGGTTCAGACTCCAGGGTCCAGCTGATCTCTGGTCCCGCCACTGTGGGTTGATTTGGTGCAAGGGAGGGAGCCAGGACTTCTGTGGGCCAGGAGCCAAGGGCCACAGCATTGGCACAGTGTGTGGGACCAGTTGCAGCAGTCCCCTTTGGCAGAGTCATTCACCGTTCAACTTGTGCCGTCACCATCTTCCCCCTCCTTCTTAAATGATTATTCTAAGGAAGAAACAATTATAAAGTATTTCAAAAAAGGAATTTTAAATTTAAGCACAATATATGTAACTGTCTAACTTGTCCAATCAGATAGTGATTTTTCAATTTGATAAAGAAAAATAAATTCTAGGCATATACTCTTTACAAATTTTTTTCTAACACCTGAGAGTCAGTTTTATAATAAAATAACATGAAATAATAAAAGGAGTAAAGAATATTCCCAATAAATTGGTACATTTAATGTTCTATTAAATTAATGTTCTACTAAATTAAGTTAAAAATTATTTTTAGGATACAGAGGGTCATTATGGAACCATTAAAGTTTCAATTACCAAGGATACAACTAAAAAGTTAAAATTTGCATGCATTTGAGTACACAGTCTCACAATATGTAAAGTAAATATATCTACAAGGAGATATTGACAAGTTAAGTATTATATGTTATATATTCTACAACTTCATTATATTCATATATATTATACATTAAAATTAATAGAATGCTTCTAGCAATCACCTAAAGACCAAGAAAACTTAATGTTGGTAAGATTATAGAAGACGTAAACACATAAAAATGTCTATATCCAATCATTTGGAAATACATATTCTTCTAAGGTAAACATGGATTATTTTAACAATTGAAGCATAGTAAACAATCAAGTCACAACAGATAACAATATATAAAAGACAGAACAAGTCTTATGACAAGATGTAACTATGTCAGAAAATTTCTTAATTACAAATTTTTTATTTTAAAAATTTTATTTCTAAAGGCTTTTGAATGGGTATGAATCCTAGAATAAGAAAGATTTTCTAGGGAAAAATACTAATAAATGATGTTGAAGTCTTTGGAAAATTCAGTCAATATTCACCAAGATAGACCACATTATTAACCATAAATCACATTTTAACACATTTTTAAATATAGAAATTACGCAATATCTGCTCTCGGAAAACAATGGAATTATCCTAGAAATCAGTAAGAGAATGACAATTAGGCAAATATAAAATGCGTGGAAATTAAAAAATACTTCTAAATACAACATTGGTCAAAGAATAAATCTCAAAATAAATTTTAAAATGTTTTAAGCTAAGTGAAAATGAAAAACACAACTTATTAAAATTTGTGGAATGCAGTGAAAGCAGTATGTAGAGGAGAATTTATTGCATTGAACATACATGTTACAAAAAGAGTAGACTCTCAGATCAATAATCTACATTTACACATTAGGGAGCTAGGAAAAGAAAAATAAATTATATACCAAAAAAGGCAGAAAACACAAGAAGAATTAAAGCAGAAATCTATGAAATCTAAAACAAGAATTCAATGGAGAAAATTAACAAAACCAAAACCTGTTTCTTTAAAAAGAACAATAAAATTCATAAACCTCCAAACAGTCTAACTAAAGGGAAAAAAAGGAAAGAGGACACATTCTATAATATCAGAAATTAAAGAGAGGCTATTATTACAGATCTTATGAATAACAAAAGGATAATAAAAGGAATACCATGAACAAATCTAGGTCCACAAATTTGGTATCCTAGGTGAGATAGGCTAATTGCTTGAAAGATACAGTTTGAGCAGGAGCTGTAGCTCATGCCTTTCATTCCAGCACTTTGGGAGGCTAAAGTGGGAAGATTGTTTGGACTCAAGAGATTGAGACCAGCCTGGGCAACATAGAGAGACTCTCTACTGAAAATAACAACAACAAAAATTAGCCAGCAGAGTAGTATGTGCCTGCAGCCCCAGCTACTTGTAAGTTTTATCTAAGTCCAGGAAGTTGAGGCAGTAGTGAGCCATAATCATATCACTGTATTCCAGCCTGGACAACACAGTGAAATCTCAATTTTTAAAAAAAAAGATACAATTTGCCAAAACTTACACTGAAGAAAAGAAAATTCTCATAGACATATATTTGCTTTTTAAATTGAATCACTAATTAAAAACTTCCAAAAGAAAGCTGAAGATGCAGATGAGTTCAGTGGTGAATTCAACAATATGTTTAAGGAAGAAACTATACCAATTCTATATAACGCTTTTCATAAAGTAGAGGCAGAAGGTACACTGTCTAATCTATTTTATAAGGTCAGAATTTATCCTATTACCAAAATCAGACATGAACATTGCCAGAAAAGAAAAGTACAGACCAACATGTCTCATAAATGTAGATGGAAAAATACTCAACAAAATACCAAATTGCATCCAGCAATGTATATACTTATATACTATACTATATATAGTCATATACTATAACCATGTGGGATTTCTATCATAATTATATACTGTAATCAAATGAGTTTTTTTCCAGATATTCAAGACTAGTTCAACATTTAAGAATCAATTAATGCAATCCATTGTATCACCAGACTATCAGTTACATGATCATATCAATAGACACAGAACAAGTGTTTTACAAAACCCATCATCCATTTATGATAAAAACTCTTAGTAACCTAGGAATAGAGAATATGTTTCCCAACTAAGTAAAGAACATCTACAAAGCTCACAGCTAATGTCACACCTAATGGTGAGAAATTTGAAGCTTTTCCACTAAGATCAGAAACAAGGCAAGGCTGTCCCCTCTCACTCCTTATTTGCAACATCATATTGGAAGTAGTAGCTAATGCAGTAAGAACAGAAAATGAAATAAAAGGAATGCAAATTGCAAAGGATAAAATAAAACTGTCTTTGTTCAGAGAAGATATGATCATTTATGTAAAAAATCCAAAAGAATTGACTTTTTAGAATACAGTTTGATAAGCAATAAGCAATTATAGCATGATTGAAGCATATAAAGTTAATACAGAAAAGCCAGTTACTTTTCTATATGCCAGCAATGAACAAGTGAAATTTAAAATTAAAAACACAAACCCATTTATAATAGCGTACTCAGTAACAAAATATAAATCATACAATCTAACAAAATATAAACAAGATTCATAGGAGAGAAACTATAAAACTTTGATGAAAAAAATGGAAAAAACCTAAATAAATGTTGATGTATTTTATGTCCATAAACAGAAAGACTCAATACTGACACAATGTCAGTTCTTCTCAGCTTGATTTATAGGTCCAATAAAATTCCAATTAAAATATCAACAGAAAGCCGGGCTCGGTGGCTCAGCCTGTAATCCCGTGCCTTTGGGAGGCTGAGGTGAGTGGATTGCCTGAGCCCGTGGGTTCGAGACCTGCCTGGGCAACGAGACCTCATCTCTACAGTAAATCAAAAAATCAGCCAGACGTGGTAGCGCATGCCTGTAATTCCAGGTACTTGGAAGGCTGAGGTGGAAGGATCACCAGAGCCCAGCAGGTCGAGGCTGCAGTGGCCGGGAGTGGCCACTGCACTCCAGTCTGGGCAACCGAGTAAGACTCCAACTCAAAAAAAAAAAAAAAAAAAATCAACAGACTATTCTGTGAATGTTAAAAAACTGCTTCTAAAGTTTATATGGAGAGGCGAAAGATGCAGAAGAGCCAGAGTACAGTAAACCTTTATAGTAAACCTTGAAGTTGCATAGTGTCAATCCTGCAAATTTATACTGTTGAAAGAGTACAAAGTTGGAGGATTGACACTATGCAACTTCAAGGTTTACTATAAGGCTTCAATAATGAAGAAAACATGGTATGGCAAAATAATAGAAAAGTAGATCAATGGAACAGAATAGAGAGTTCAGAAATAGACCCAGATAAATATAGTCAACTGACCTTTGACAAAGAAGAAAAGGCAAAGGCAATAGAGTGAAGCAAAAAATAATCTTTTCAACAATGCTATTGGATCAACTGAACATCCACATGCAAAAAAAAAAAAGGTATCTAGACAAAGATCTTATACCCCTCACAAAAATTGACTCCCAGTGAATCATAGACCTAAATGTAAGACACAAAACTACAAGTCATGCAAGATAATATAGGAATAATAATATAAGAAAGGGATTGACAATAGTTGGAAACTGCCGAGGGTGGAGGGCACACCTCATCAACAAAGGTACCTGCATAATGAACATTTGTATACCTAACTCTGAATTGTACCCCACCCCCTAAAAATAATTAAAGATAACATAGGAGAAAATATAGATAATCTTGGGTATGTGGCTGACTTTCTGGATAGAGCATTATAGGCACAATCTATGAAATAAATAATTGATTAACTAGAATTCAGTAAAATTAAAACTTCTGCTCTGCATAGACAATTTCAAGAGAATGTGAAAACAAGCTACAAACTGAGAGAGAACATTTGTGAAATATACAGATGATTAAGCAATGTTATCCAAAATATACAAAGCACCCTTAAAATTCAACAATAATTAAACAACCTGATTAAAAAGTGGACTGAAGACCTTAAGAGACATGTTACCATAGAAGATATGCAGAAGGCAAATAAGCACATAAAGACATGTTCTACATCATATATCACAAGAAAATGTAAATTAAAACAATGAGATACTACTACTTACCTATTAAAATGGCCAAAATCTAGAACACTGACAGCACCAAATACTAGAAAAAATATGGAACAACAAGGATTCTTATTTATTGCTGTTGAGAATACAAAATAATACAGCAACTTTAAAAAGAACTTTGGTGGCTTTTTTTCTTTTTTTCACAAAACTGAACGTATTCTTATCATATGACATGGGAATCTCATTATCTTGTATGTAGCCAAGGGAGTTGAAAACTCATGTCTATTGTAGCAGACTTATTTATAGGTGTCAAAACGTGGAAGAAACCAAAATGTTCTTGAGTAGGCAAGCAGATAAAAAAAAAATACTGGTATATTCAGGCAACGGAATATTATTCAGCACTAATAAAGAAATACACCATCAAGTCTTGAAAATACATGAAGAAACTTTAAATACATGTGACTGCACAAAAGAAAACAAACCAAAAATGCTACACACTAAGCAATTTGTGTGTACTACTGTGATAGACACCCATCTTTATACATCTGTTCAAACCCATCGAATGTACAATATCAAGAGTGAACCCTAATGTATACTATAGACTTTGTATTAATATAAAATGTCAATGTGGGTTCATCAGTTGTAATAAGTGTACCACTCTGGAGAAGGATGTTAATCATGAGGGAGGTTATGCATGTGTGGAAGCAAGGGAGATATGGGAAATCTCTGTACATTCCTCCTAAATTGCTATGAACCTATAGCTACTTTTAAAAATAAACTGTTTAAAAAATTCAACTTATAAAAAGACTAATTAAAGATATTACTCAGAGACAGGGCAAGATGGCGACGGCATAGGTGAACTGGTGAGATTCTCTGAACATGAGTTCCCAAAAAAGGCTATTACTTCGCTACCCCCATCCCCCAGCCCACCACCAACCACGCTGGGGTCAGGCCCGGGAACTTCAGTCCCACGCAAGGCCAGATATTGCGCCCCCCACCACTGCTGCCATTCTACTTGTGTGTGGAAGTCTCCAGTCCCAGCCCCCTCCAGATCCCTCCCCAGCTGCATTGTCTCCAGCCCAGGCACCCGGCACCAAGCCGCTGGTCACACAGGGAGGCTCTGGGCAACCGCCCCTCAGAGATGCCGGTTCCATTTCTGGCTGAAGTACTCTGTAGGGTTCCAGTGCCACTCTCACCATGTACAGCCTGCCCTTTGGAACTTTGGAGCTCTGGAACTCCGGGTCCACCCTGGCTGAGGCACTCAGCGTGAGACCCCAAACCAGAGGACCCAGACAAGCGGAGAAAAACAGATCTGCTTAAACTGCCTTGCCATTCTCCAGGCAGAGACTTCCATTGCCCTGCCCACCTATCAACAAACTTTACCTCATTTTCTAAGGCCAGGTATTGCAGCGTGCAGGGAAGTTTTGGGTCCCTGCTCCCTCCAGCTCTCTCCCCGGCTGCATTGTCTCCAGCCCGGCACCCGGCACCACTGGTCGCACAGGGAGGCTCTGAGTGCCCGCCCCTCAGAGACACTGGTTCCATTACTGGCTGAAGTACTCTGTAGGGTCCCAGTGCCACTCTCACCATTTACAGCCTGCCCTTTGGAACTTTGGAGCTCTGGAACTCCGGGTCTACCCTGGCTGAGGCACTCAGCATGAGACCCCAAGCCAGAGGACCCAGACAAGTGGAGAAAAACAGATCTGCTTAAACTGCCCCGCCATTCTCCAGGCAGAGACTTCCATTGTCCCACCCACCTAGCAACAAACTTTACCTCATTTCCTAAGGCCAGATATTGCAGCGCGGGGAAGCTTTGGGTTCCTGCTCCCTCCGTCTCTCTCCCCAGCTGCACTGTCTCCAGCCCGGCACCCGGCACCGCCGGTCACACAGGGAGGCTCTGGGCACCCGCCCCTCAGAGACACCGGTCCCATTCTTGACTGAAGTACCTTGTGGGGGGCCCAGAGCCACTCTCGCTGCCCACTGCCTGCCCTTTGGAGCTTTGGAGCGCTGGAACTCCGGGCCCACCCAGGCTGAGGCACTCAGTGTGAGACCCCAAGCCAGGGGACCCAGACAAGATCTGTGGAGAAAAACAGATCTGGGTAAACTACCTTGCTATTCTCCAGGCAGAGACTTCCATTGCTCCGCCCACATATCAACAAACTTTACCTCAGCTCCTAAGGCAACAGCGCGAAACAGGAGACAAAGCCCCACCCCTATGCTGCAACGAAAAACAAAAGGGAGAAACTGGAATCGGAGATAACAGAAGTGACTCTAGTCTGATCGCTTATTTTGACTTATGATTTTATCATTGAAACTATTGGTCTAGATTACGTTTGGTGTTTACCTTCTGACTTATACTGTTTCTTGATTTTTTTGGCCTGTCTCTGTTGGCTATCAGTATTCTTTAGGGAATCTTTCTACCTGTCTTTTTTCACTTCTTCC
>NW_007259156.1:74133-76159 GCF_000164805.1 Carlito syrichta | reverse complement strand
GCAAACAATGAAAAGTCCCCAGAATGAAGGGTCTCAAACTGCAAATGTAGATATCAAAACAATAATGGAGAGAATAAAAAGAATTGAGGAAACACAAGAAGAAACTAGGAAGGAACTGATATCTGAGATAACAGTAAAAAGAATACTGTGAATGAAATAAATAACAAATTGATAAGCATGGAAAGCAGAATTACCCAAGCAGAAGAAAGAATCTCAGGGCTTGAGGACCAAAATATAGAAATAACCCAAACTCTTAAAAACACAGAAAATAAGCTCAAAAAGACAGAACAAAACCTTCAAGAGATGAGTGACTACCTCAAGAGGCCTAACCTAAGAATAATCAGACTCCCTGAGGCAGAAAGAGAAACAGAGACCACATTGGAACAAACTTTCCATGAGATCATTCAAGAAAACTTCCCTTATCTAATCAGTGATGCAAAAATTCAAACACAAGAGATTCAGAGAACCCCTGCAAGACAACAAATGAGAAGACCAACTCCTAGACACATAATAATTCGCCTAAACAAAGTAGGCACAAAAGAAAAAATCCTAAAGGCAGCAAGAGAAAAAGGCCAGATCGCCTACCATGGAAGACCAATCAGAATAGCAGCAGATTTATCTGCAGAAACCCTGCAGGCTAGGAGAGCTTGGAGCCCTATCTTCAAAGTCCTATAAAGATAAACAATTTCAACCAAGAATAACCTACCCAGCCAAGTTAAGCTTCATCAGTGAGGGAGAATTAAAATCTTTCCCAGATATCCAATCCCTAAGAACTTAGGCTGCCACCAAACCATCTCTACATGAAACACTTAAGAAAATACTAAACACAGAAGAAAAGGAAAAAAGAACAACGTTCTTCACAAGAGTACAGGGAAAAGAATAAAATATACACGAACCAACCCCAAAACCAAAAGAAAGACAAAAAAGAAAAAAAGAAAAAAGAAAAAACCAAGTGGAAGAACAACAACTCAATAAGAACTCCATGATAGGGACGAACTCTCACATTTTGATAATTAGTCTGAATGTGAATGGATTAAATGCACCACTGAAAAGACATAGAATGACAAAATGGATAAAATATCACCAGGCAACAATATACTGCCTTCAAAAGACCCATCTCACTAGAAAGGACATACACAGACTCAAAGTAAGAGGATGGGAAACAAATTTTCAGGCGAATGGAACACAAAAGAAAGGAGGAGTCACGATCCTAATTTCAGACAAAATACCATTTAAGCTATCAAAATTTAAAAAAGATACAGAGAGCCACTACATACTGATAAAAGGTTCACTCCATCAACAAGAAATATCTATCCTAAACATATATGCACCCAACATAGGTGCGCCAACATTCATAAAGCAACTTCTAGGAAAACTAAAGAAAGACATTGACTCTAACACCATAATAACTGGGGACTTTAATACACCACTCACAACCTTAGACAGATCATCAGGACAAAAAAATCAGCAAGGAGATCCGGAACCTCAATGAGACTCTGGACCAAATGGACTTAATTGATACCTATAGAACACTCCATCCAAAGACCACAGAATACACATTCTACTCATCACCACATGGAACATATTCTAAGATCGACCACATAATTGGACACAAATCAAGTATAAGCAAATTTAAAAGGACTGAAATTCTGCCATGCACCTTTTCGGACCACAGTGGAATAAAAATAAACATTGACACCAACAAAGTCCCCCCAAAACCCACAAAGACATGGACACTAAACAGCATGATGCTAAATAACTCCTGGGTCAATGATGACATCAAAATAGAGATCAAAAGATACCTGGAAACAAATGAAAATAAAGAAACATCTTACCAAAATCTCTGGGATGCCTTAAAAGCTGTAATAAGAGGGGAATTTATATCCCTACAAACACACATGAGGAAAATGGAAGGAACAGAAATTGACAACCTAACAAGCCACCTAAAGAAGCTGGAAAAGCAAGACCACAAAAACCCTAATTTCAGCAGAAGAATCCAGATCACCAAAATAAAAGCCCGAATCCA
>NW_007259156.1:0-73973 GCF_000164805.1 Carlito syrichta | reverse complement strand
GAAGACTTTCTGACATCACACAACCTACCTAGGTTGGAACAAGAAGAAATTGAGACCCTAAATAAACCAATAACAATCAAGGAAATCGACCACATAATAAGAACACTTCCTACAAAAAAAAGCCCTGGTCCAGATGGTTTTCCAGCAGAATTCTACAAGACATTCAAGGAGGAGCTGATACCAATCCTACTGAAGGTATTCCAGGCAATTGAAAAAGATGGAACTCTCCCCAAATCATTTTACGAAGCCAACATCACATTGATACCCAAGCCAGGTAAAGATCCAACAAAGAAAGAGAACTACAGGCCAATATCTTTGATGAACATAGATGCTAAAATTCTCAACAAGATCCTAGCAAACCGGATTCAGCAATACATCTCAAAAATCATCCATCATGACCAAGTTGGCTTCATTCCTGGCATGCAAGGCTGGTTCAACATTCGTAAAACCATAGCAGGTAATTAAATACATCAACAGATGTCAAAACAAAAACCACATGATCATATCACTAGATGCAGAAAAAGCTTTTGATAAAATCCAGCACCCCTTCTTGATAAAAACCCTTGAACATCTAGGCATACGGGGAACATACCTCAAAATAGTAAAAGCCATCTACAAGAAACCCACAGCCAGCATACTCCTAAATGGACAAAAATTGGAACCAATTCCCCTGAAAACTGGAACTAGACAAGGATGCCCACTCTCTCCCCTCCTGTTCAACATAGTATTGGAAGTCCTGGCTAAAGCAATCAGAGAAGAGGAGGCAATCAGAGGTATTCAAATAGGAAAAGAGGAAGTCAAGTTATCTCTCTATGCAGATGATATGACGGTGTACCTTGAAAACCCAAGAGAATCTGTCAAAGTCCTCCTTACATTGATAAAAGCCTTTGGAAAAGTCTCAGGATACAAAATAAATGTACAAAAGACAATCGCATTTCTCTACACCAATAATAAACAAACAGAAACCCAAATAAAAAACACAGTTACATTCACAATAGCCACAAAAAAAAATGAAATACCTTGGCATCTTCCTAACCAGAGACGTGAAAGACCTTTATAAGGAAAACTACAAAACACTGCTCAAAGAAATCAAAGCTGACATGAACAAGTGGAAAAATATCCCATGCTCATGGATCGGAAGAATCAACATTGTGAAGATGTCCATCTTACCTAAGGCAATCTACAAATTCAATGCAATACCCATTAAATTACCAACAACATTCTTCTCAGACCTAGAAAAAACAACACAGGAATTCATATGGAAACACAAACGTCCAAGAATAGTCAGAACAATCCGCAAAAAAAACAAAGCAGGTGGTATCACAATACCAGATTTCAAACTTTACTATAAAGCTACAATCATCAAAACAGCTTGGTATTGGTACATGAACAGGCATATAGATCAATGGAACAGAATTGAGATTCCAGAAGCAAAACCTCAATTTCTCAACCAACTCATCTTCGACAAAGCCCCCACCACCTACCAATGGGGAGAGGAGAACCTGTTCAGTAAATGTGCTGGGAAAATTGATTGACCACATGCAGAAGATTGAAACAGGACCCCTATCTATCCCCATGCACAAAGGTTAACTCCAAATGGATCAGAGACCTAAATGTAAAACCTCAAACCATAAGAACCTGAGAAAAGGAAGGAAATACTCTCATGGAAATCGGAACTGGCATCCAATTCCTGTACAAACCCGAAACCCACAGGACTTAAGAGAGAAGATAGACAAATGGGACCTTACATAAACTGACAAGCTTCTGCAAAGTCAAAGAAACCATCAAGAGAGCAGGGAGACAGCCTACAGACTGGGAAAAAGTATTTGCCAACTCTAGGTCTGACAAAGGCTTAACATCCTGGATCTACAAGGAACTGAAACGTACTGAAAAGAAGAAAACAAAAACCCCATTTTAAAATGGGCAAAAGACATGAACAGACACTTCACAAAAGAAGACATTCGAGCAGCCAACAAACACATGAAGAAATGCTCAACCTCACTAATCCTCAGGGAGATGCAAATCCAAACCACACTGAGATACCACCTAACTCCAGTCAGAACGGCAATTATCAACAACTCAAAAAATAACAGCTGCTGGAGAGGGTGTGGTGAAAAGGGAACACTTCCACACTGTTGGTGGGAGTGTAAACTAGTGCAACCTCTGTGGAAAGCAGTGTGGTGATTCCTAAAAGCTCTAAAAATTGACCTTCCATATGACCCTGAAATCCCCCTACTGGGAATATACCCTGAAGAACACAAATCACTCTATAAAAAAGATACCTGCACACATATGTTTATCGCAGCATTGTTCACAATAGCAAGAACCTGGAAACAACCATGCTGCCCATCAAAAGAGGACTGGATTAAGTAAATGTGGTACATATACATGATGGAATACTGCGCAGCCATAAAAAAGAACAAAATCATGAATTTCGCTGCAACCTGGATGGAACTAGAGTGTATAATACTGAGTGACCTCTCACAAAAACAAAGATCCGAATATCACATGTTCTCACTCATATAATGGACCTTGAACATCCAATGCAATACTATAAGAAAATGACTGATGGTACTGGGAAACTATGGGGGGGAGGGGGATGGGATTAACAGTAGCAAATATCTGTCGGGGGATGGGAAAACACTTCTTATCTACAGGGTGCTTGAATGAAACGTCATTGTACACCTAACCCTTAACTGTACCCCACAAAACCATAATAAAAAATACTGATTAATAAAAAAAAAAAGATATTACTCACGTTAGCCACATGGAAATCTTTGCTTACATTTATAGCCATAACCTTTTTGAATAGGAATAGTAGCAATTTAGAAGGAAAACATTCAAGAAAGTTTGGTAAGAGAATTTGGATTGGGTAAACAGAGTTGAGTGTCTAAGAAAGCTGAAAAATAAGAGAGTATTTGAAGAGAAAAAGGGGTCAAGAGAAGAAATTTTTCTAAACATAAAAAAGATATAGTTCTTTTTGTTTGCTACTAGGAAATATCCAGCAGAAATTACCTGAATGTGTGTTTAAAATTCTTAGCCAACCACACCTCAGAAACAGATTTTATGATATATAGTAATTGTTTTCTTCTTCTTTTTTTTTCTTTGTAATTCTGTTAAGAGTAGAGACAAGTTCTGTTTAGAAATAACTTCAAGAGCATTTTTTATATTTTGTTTTTATGCTGAAAACCATTCATATTTGCTTCAGCCTCAAAGAGAATGTTTAAAACATGACATCAATCTGCACTTTTTTTAAAAATGGGAAAAGGGTTAAATAAAATTTTAGCAATTAATTAAGTCCAATGAAAATTAAACGAATAAAAGGGGGGATCAATCCCACTTATGCAATATTTGATTAACATTTGAAAAGCAATGTGTTTGACTATGTTAACAACACAAAGAACAAAACTCAACTAATCATCTCAATCAAAGCAGAAAAGGCATTTGGAAAAATTGAACATGCAGTCCTGATAAAAATTGGCAACTAGGCAAGAGGGAGAACTCCCTAGAAATTAAAGTTAATCTATGAAAAAAAACCTACAACTAGCAACATATTTCATTATAAAAGACTTGATGTTTTTCAAAAAAAAAAAAAGAAAAAAGAAAAAAATATGTCTGCTCTTGTCAGTTCTATTAAACTGGAGGTTCTAACCATGCAATAAAATAAGAAAAAAATAAAAACACTGAAATTAGGAAGACAACTTATAAATTATCTTAATTTCCAGATGATATAAAAAATCTGAGGACTATACAGAAAAAGCGATTGCACAAATAAGTGAGTTTAGCAGGATTCCATGATATCTAAGTAATATATACAAATCAATTATATTTCTATCTACTGGCAACATATAGTCAAACCATGAAATCTTGATATATCACTTAGATATTGAAAAGACATAAGATGAAGTCAATTTAGCCAAAGAACAACCATTTTAATATTGCTTAATTATATCATGTTTTTCTAGCAGTTCACTTTAATTTACCCTCCAATCACTAGGCAAGGTCAGAATAGGTTTCTCAGAGGTAGCTATTGATACTTGTCTCACAGCCCCTTCCCCAGCTTGTTTTGTAAACAAGTTAACTTAATCAGCCCTTCATGATTTTCATGACACAGACCCCATCAACATGGCGGTAGTCTTGTGACTAATCCATCCATTTGCCTGCTGTGTCCATCACCTGATATCAGTACTTGTACTTCCCTGCCCCTCAAGAAAAAGAGAATAAGTCCAACTTACTGCTTCAGGGGGGTGGCACAAAGTTTAATTCTACCCAAATACTGGATAGGTACATAAATGTCAGTGTGCAGTAACAATAGAGCTTAAGTCTAAGTTACAAACCTTCATCATGGAAGAGACTACCAGAAAAAAAATTTTTAAATGATTCATCTGAAAGTGATACTTCCAAGGCACTTGGATGAAAAAAGTAAAATGATAACAACAACAGTAACCTGAGACACATTTTGTTCCTTCATAGAAAAGAAACATTTGCCACAAGTGAGTTCACATCAATAACTTACAAGCCACAATTAGCCAGAATCAGTAACAGTAATGAATAGAAAAATTAGTCTTGCAATTCTCAAAAATATGAGACAATAAAACTGGCTCAATTGTCCAACAAGCTGAATGCCCATGGAACTGAAGCTTGGGAAACATACATTTGTACAAAGAAACATACCTATGTTTGCCTGTTGACCAAAAGGAAAATTTTCAGCAGAAATAAAACAAATGGCTGATGAATATATGAAAAGCTACTCAAATTCAAAAGTCATTATGAAAATCAATTTTAAAGTAAAAAAGGACAAAGTTGGCATTGATATACCCAATGAGCAGTCATTTTAACACTGCCTAATTCTGTAATATTCTCTTAACATTTCCTGGGCTGCCCTCTAATCAAGAACAGAACAGGTTCCTCAGAGGTAGCTATTGTTAATTGTTTTACAACTCCTCCCCAGCTTGTTTTGTACTAATTAGCTTTTTTAGTCTAAGTATTTGCATCCATTATTAAGAACCACGTTAACCTAATCAATCAGCTCTTTCTGAATTTCATGACACAGACAGATCCCCCCATCATCATGGCAACAGTCACATAATTAACCAATCTATCTTACTGCCATCTATCACCTGATTTCAGTACCTGTGCTGTCAGTACCTGTGCTGCCCTGTTCATGATGACATGGAGCAGACCACCACCCAGTCAACTTAACAACCTGCTTCACATCAAAGGGAAGATTTAAAAGTATTTAGCCTCAAACAGCCATTTGTCATTGCTTTGTTAAACTCTTATCTGGCTTCATGGCTCTTTGAGCTATTGTCATCATGCTTCCTAGATTTGGCCCCTGCCTTGGAAAGATAAATCTCCTCTTTCTTTTCTATCTTTAATTTGCATTCTAAATAAACTATATTTCTCAATCTAACTTCTGTGCAATTCTTTTTTTCTTTTTGAGTTGGAGTCTCACTCTGTCACCCAGACTGGAGTACAGTGGCCGCTCCTGGCCACTGCAGCCTCGACCTGCTGGGCTCCGGCGATCCTTCCGCCTCAGTCTTCCGAGTAGCCGGAATTACAGGCGTGCACTACCACACCCGGCTAATTTTTTGATTTATTGTAGAGATGAGGTCTCGCCTGCCCAAGCGGGTCTCGAACAAGTGGATTAAGGCAATCCACTCACCTCAGCTTCCCAAAGGTGCAGGATTACAGGCTGAGCGACTGAGCCCGGCATTCTGTGCAATTCTTTGCATCTTATGCATGGCACCAAATGGCAGACACTCCATCCCCATCTGGCCTGACTTAACAGATATTATGAAAATATGAAATATTTTAAGACAAATATGATAAAAGTTGAGCAAGACTGTGTACAAAAATAAGAAATAAAAAAAACATGAATGAGATAAATTAAAGAACTTGATTAATGAAAAGTCCTGGCTGGACACGATGGCACACTCCTGTATTCCCACACTTTTGGAGGTTGAGACAAGAGGATTGCCTGAGCCTGAGAGCTTGAGACCAGACAGGCAATATGATGAGGTCTTGTTTCTACAATAATTCAAAAAATTAGCCAGACAAGGTGATGTGCACATGTAGTCCCAGCTATATGAGAGGTTGAGGGAGAAAGATTGTTTGAGCCCAGCAGGTCAAAGCAGCAGTAGCTGTAATTGTGCCACTGTATTCCAGTCTTGGTGACAAAGTGAGATTCCATTCCAAAAAATAATAAAATAAAATAGACAAAATGAAATAAAAATCTTAAACGTTTTTAAAACGATGAGGCCTAACATTTTCTTGGGTCAGAAGACACATGATAAAGGTATCGTGCCTGGTGTGGTGACTCACACCTATAATCCCAACACGTTGGGAGGCTGAGGTGAGGGGTTTGCCTGAGCCCAGGGCCTTGAGACCAGTCTAGGCAACTTGGTGAGACCTCATCTCTACAATAATTCAAAAGCTTAGCTGGGCATGGTGGCACACACCTGTAGCTTCAGCTACTTGGAATGCTGTGGTTGAAGGATCACCTGAGCCCAGCAGTTCGAGGCTGCCATGGCCATGAGTGTGCCACTGCACTCCAGCCTGGGTGACAGAGTGAGATTCAAACTCAAGAAAAAAAAAATTATCACATCTCTCCAAATTGATCTATTGTTACAAAGCAATTACAATAAAAGTTGCATCAGATTTTATATAGAAGTTAAAAGTGGATTCTAAAACATATTAATAGGCAGAAAAACAAAAATCACCATATTAATTTTTTTAAAAGATTAACTTGGAGTTTTTTCATTACCTGAATTCAAGAATTAGTCAACCTTTAGTAAGGAATAGAATATGGTATTACCATAAAGATAAATAAACAGATAAATGAAACAAAATATAGTTGAGAAATAGATCTGTGCATATGTAGACAACTGACTTTCAACAAAGGTGCAAGGGCAATTTAGTAAATAATGGATATTATCAAATGGTACTGTGGAACTGTAGGAAGTTTATATTCAAATAAATAAACAAAAAAGTAAATTTTTTTGCAGGGGTCCAGCCCTACAAGGGTCGTGAGATTTCCTGAAGGAGAGACGGATAGGCGAAGGACGAATATTACACTCGGACACCTGCTTCCTGAACAGATGACAATTTAATGCTATTTAACACAGGGCTTTTATACCATTCGTAAAGGGGCAAGATAAAGAAAATTCCTTCACGTATATATGCTTTAAAAGTTACCATCTAGTGGTTTTAGCAACAAACAAACCAAGATCCCTATAAACATTCAGACAACAAGTCTTATTCATAAAGCCAAAAAAGATACTTTTAGTCCAAAGTCCCGAATTACAGTCCTTGAAATGTCTCAAGAAAGTTTCAAAGTGTACATTTATTCATGTGTCAGGAGTTTTCCCATCTTAGGCTTCTATGACCTTCAGAGCCTTGTAATCGCCTCCCTTGTCCAGATGTCTTTGTTACATTTCTCTTATCCTGCAGTGCTTATTTCTAAAGAGAACTCAAAAGAAGCTTTTAGTAATGTTTCCCAGGCCCCCAAGGTTGCTTTCTGTCTTTAGCTAACCTATCATAAAAGTGTCTGATTAGTATATTATGAGTTCAGTGAAAACCCACTCTATAAATGCTAACTTAGAGTTTTAACTATTGAATTAAGTAAAAACCTTAACGATTAATCTTTATCCTAAGTCAGTGAAAACAGTGTTATAAATCACCTGCTTAACTCCTAGATAAGTGTTAGAACTTATAGTGAATTCATAATGAACTTACTACAAACTCGTGCTTCTAAAAAACCTTATGTCTAAACACTAAACTGCATAATTCTAAATCAAATAAGGAGTGAATACACATATCATTTATTACTTAAGCAATATCTAGTAACTTATAACCAAGTGAAAGAAAGCATTCTTGATGTGCTTCAGAGTTTAACCCTTGCATATGCTAGAAAAGGCCAAATGGCATAGTGGGAAAATGGAAAAATGAACCATGACATTTCCAGGTTAGCTGTGAGTACTTCACATAAACATTCCATTTTCTTCTTCCATGACTGCACAGAATTTCTTCAGCGGTACCAACAGCAAAGACGAAAGACAGAAGGGCCTCAGCTGTCTGGACTCACTTTGCGGCCGGGGATCCTCAGCGCACCTGGACTTTGTCAATCAGGCGGGCCTCCGAGGCTGGCTCCCAACATTTTTTCATACTTTTAACCATATTCAAATATTAATGCACAAATGGATCACATACATAAATATACAAGGAGAGATTCAAAAATAAATGGAATTTCTTTATAAAAAGTTGTGTATTTATTCTTACATGTTTAAAATTCAATCACCTTAGTAGTATTCTCTGTTTGATGCCATACACCTGTCGAGATGGTTTCTCCACTGCTCAAAACAGTTTCGAACTCTTCGATTTTGATGCCTTTTAGTGTTTTTGCCATTTTTTGTTTCATCTTTTCCACATCAACAAAATGCTTCCCTTTGAGGAATTTTTTCATTCCAGGAAACCAAAAAAAGTTGCTCAGGAAAAGATCAGGTGAATAGAGAGGGTGGAGTACAGGGGTCATGTGGTGTTTTTGGTCAAAAACCACTGAACATTCAGGTAGGTGTGGCGTGTGCACTCATAAATCACCCATCATGAAATGGTCAATGCACTGAAAAAATCTCAAAAAAATAAATAAATAAATCCACTAAAGCCAAATACAGCCTCTCACAACAACGTTAGCTGATACATTCATGTCAATGGGTTCCTAGAACACTTACCTAGTGAGGGAAACCTGTACTACCAGGGCCCACCCTCCAAAAAATAATTCCAGTTTTCTTCGAGTTTCCCCTCTCATAAATCTTAAAACTTTAAACAGCTGTATCTAAGAAAACATAGTAAAAAATCATATGTGACCATGGGTTAGGCAAATAATTCTTCTATTAAGCACCCAAAGCACAATCCTTAAAACAACAGATTTTCAAAATGAAGTCTCTATAAAGAAAAGAAAAATAAAGAGTGGGTTTCAAAAGATACTGTTAAGAGAAAAAACTGGTCTCTGACTAGAAAAATAAATTTGCCAATTATATATCTCATAAAAGATGTGAATCTAGAATATATGAAAAACTCTTAAAAGTAAAAAGAAGAAAAACATAAAAATGACCAAAGAATATGAGTAGACATACTACTAAAGAAAATATAATGATGATAAATCAGTACATGAAAATAATTTTTAAAAAGTTATGATTTTGGTAAATGTATTTTAAATTATAATAAAATGTTACTGCATAAATCTATGAGAAGGATGTACATTAAAAGGACTGACCATACAGTTTTCACTGAAATGTAGAGAAATTAAATTGCTGGTGGAAATACATAGTATTGCAACTATTCTGGAAAACAGTTTGATAACTTCTGAAAACCATTATATAAGCATATATGCCCACCATATGATACAGACAATTCGAATCTAGCTAATCGCCAAAGAGAAATGATAGGTTTTCTCTATACAAAGTCTTGTACACAATTGTTCCTGGTAGATGTACATGTAATAGCCAAAACTGGAAATAACCCAGATATCCTTTAATAGTTGATGAGGTAAACAAATTATTACAAGACTTACACAATGAAATCCTACTCACCAATGAAAAAGAATAAGCTATTGCTAAATTCAACTATAGGAATAAATCTTAAAATATTAATACTGAGTGAAAAAGGCCCTTTAAACAGGAGAACATCCTATATTATTGCATTTATATAAAATTCTAGGAAATGCAAACTAATCTGTAACATCAAAAAACAGATCAGTATTCACACTGGGAAAAATGAAAAGGAGAAGGAAGGATTAAGAAGAAGGTAATATTAAAGAGCAAAAATATTTTTTTATGGGTGATCGTTGTGTTCATTTATTTGACTGCTGTAGCTATTTCACAGGTATATAAATATATCAGAACTACCAGCAGGGCACAGTGGCTCATGCCTGCAATCCCAGCACTTTGGGAGGCCAAAGTAGGATGACTGCTTGATCCAGGAGTTCAGGACCATCCTAAGCAACATAGCGAGACCTCAGCTCTGCAGAAAATTAAAAAAAAAAAAAAAATTAGCCTGGTGTGGTTGCACTCACCTGTCATCCCAGATACTTGGGAGGATTAGAAAGAAACATTGCCTAACTTCAGGAGGTCAATGCTGTAGTGAACCATAATAATGGCACTGTGCTCCAGTCAGGGAAATAGAGTGAGATCCAGACTCAGAAAAACAAAAATTACCTATCCGTATACTTTAAACACGTATAATTTATTTTATATTAAGTATACATTAATTAAGATGTCCAAAAACGAAGTTGCTTGGCCACTTTTCTCCCTTGCAATTACCAATTCCAGACATCGTGCATTAATTTTTTGTATACGTTGTCTTCTATTCTTATTATTTTTAGGGTTACATTAATGATATGTCTTTTGTTTAATTATATTTCTAAGAGACAAAATAGAAATAATTCAGTCTAAAAGATTCTCCAATACTCCTTATTAATGTTAGAACTGTTTGTATTCATGACTCCTATAATGTCCGACATGCATACATATAGCAAACACACCACAGGGCATGAGAATCCATAATCAGGGAAGATATAAGAAACCTATTCTTCATTTCAAAAACAGACTCAGATAAACAAAAATTTTTAAAAGAATAATGAGACCTATTCTGGAAACAGATAATTGCTTATTTTAATAGTTTTAAATACGTGAATATTTTTAATTTTTTGCTTATTCCAAGTTTATTTTAAATTTTATTAAATTATTGCCAGTTAAAAATTGTCTCCTTTATTATTAATTCCAAATTTAACATATAGAAGGGACTTCTTTTGATAGGAGAGGAAATAATGTTGGATAATGCTTCTGATCTTCATAGACTCTCAAAGGAAAATTCCTGTCCACATACATAAATTTCCTGCCCTTTTCTTCTGTGAGAACAGGAAAAGTACAATTTTCACTGAGACTCTTTGGTGGTTAAACCGGGATTGGACTGCCTTTGTCAGTTCTCTGTGGAAATGACATTTTCTCCCAAATGGAACCATCAATTAGCTGCTATCTCAAACAGAAGTTTGTGTAAGATATCTTTTGAAATTGTTTAGCAAGGACCAATCTCCCTTAGCATAAGGCTAGTCATGAAGGGTTGCAGAAGTTGTGAAGAGGGGTAATTGGCAGAATCTGTATGATCCTGATATATCTCAAATGTTAGTCTTTAACAATTTTCTTTTGTCATAATGCACTTTCCACTTTATTTGAATAATTTGACTTTAAGTGGTAAATCTCATGCTTATAGTGTCTGGTTATGGACCCAGAGAACACTGTTTTTATTTTGTTCTTGATCATCTCTGTATCCAAGCCTAAAAAATAGTGTGTGCCTGAAATAAACATGATGTTTAATAAATAAATACTGAAAATTTTAAGTGGATATTTTGCCATATGGATGATGGAAAATAGTTCCTGAAAGGCAATTTGGCAATATGTATCAACAACTTAACATAGTAACATATCTATCAGCTTATTTCTTGGAACTATACCCAAGAAAATCGAATAGTGCAAAGATGTATTATACATACATTCAATACAGCAAATTTCACAATAGAACAAACAAACGCCAGCAGAATCTAAATGATATAGTACATAGTACAGTAGGTTAGTAAATTATAGCAAATCTGTAAAATGGAAGAATATGCCACCACTGAAAATATATTTTTGATTTTTTTTAAATTTTAGCTTGTTCCCTCCATCTATTTATTTTCACATTGTGTAGTTTGCATTTCTTTTTGTTATCTCTCTCTCTCTCTCTCTCTCTCTCTCTCTCTCTATACACACACACACACACACACACATATCTACATATGAGGATAAGTAAAAATTGTACTCTGTATTCTTCTTGGCTTTGTTTTGTTTACCAACTCATTTTTGGATAGAATTTTTTTCCACCTGTGCTTACCTTTTGCCCTGAAAAATTATTCTCCACTTACCTGTGCACTATTTAATTATTTTCCTTGACACCTGAGTGGGAGGACTGGGTGTGCATGGTTTATTTTTATGTCAGCCTTTCTCTCCCTGAGAGGAGAGAAAAAAAGAGCTGGGGATAAGGTTCAGTAACATACAGTTGGGAATTCTCTTCTTATCTTTTTCTCTGAGTATATTGAAAATGGTGCATCAGAGTCCAGTGTTGTCATAAGAATTATGCTAGCCTTAGGCTTCCGTTTATACTCAAGTCTTACGTGAGTTTTGTCAGTCTCAAATTGTAGTCATGATAAAGAAAGTAGAACTGCATTACCACATTATTTTACCTCCAATCTGGTCACTGTGACTGAGTTAAGTGGGGCAATATCAGCCTTTTCCATAATTTATCCGGATCTCTAATGCTAATCTCTAAGTAGAGGAGTATTAGTATGGTCTTGAAAAAATAACTCCTCTAATTTAAACTACTGCTGATGAGTTTTATGCAGCAACGAAATTTTTGTCAATTCCCTATGATTTTATTCTAGGTTTCCTATTTGACCTATGGTATATTTTATTTGACCTATGGTATATTGTATTTTGCTGACACACTTCAAAAAGTTTGTCTCACAATTTGTGGATTTTACTCTAGTTTTAATAGACACAAATGTTCTACTATCTTAGGGGAAAACAAAACAAAACAGAAGGAAGAATCAATTTGGTCTATCTCAGCTTGTTTTCTGCAAGTCCAAGCAAGCTTTCAAGTAAATGGCACAATGGAAGAAAAAACCATAAGGGCATCCAGGGAAAAGGGACAGACCACCTACCAAGGCAGACACATCAGAATTGCAACAGTCAGCTCTTCAAAATCTTACAAGCCAGAAGTGACTGGGGACCCATCTTTAACTTCCTTAAAGAAAAGCAAGTCCAGCAAAGAATTTTCTACTTCATGCAGTTTGTCCGCGAGTTGGCAAGCTGGTAGATGTTGTGGTTCCCGGAGCTGCATTTCCAGCCTACAGGTCACATGGTGGTAGAGGATTCGATGGAATCCAGAAAGGGGAACGCGGTGGCACCTGAGAAATCAGGAATGCCAGCAGCTGTGAAGCCCCAAGGAATGATATAGCTGCTTCAGTTTAGAGGCTGGTACCCCGAAAAGTGCTTGCAGTTCCATCAGTTTGGTGGGCCAGTAAGCCAGGCCCCCAAGAAGTGCTGAAGCTTTCTCAGCTCGTGGATCTGGCTCTTCCAGTTCAGTGTGTGCAGCTCCTCTAGTTCAGCAGTTCCAGTTTATTGTCTCACACCTAAGAAAAATGAGGAACACAGATACTGGAGAGTAAGTTATGTGAGTTTTAAGTCAGAATTTATTAGAAGATAGGAAAGCTGAAAGAGGGTTGCCAATGATGCCTGTGCAATCAGGTGTTTATAATGTCTTGAGGGTGTTCTGACTGATTGGCAGTAGCACCAATCAGAGAGAGGCACCATGCTGTGGGATTGAAAATGCAACAGTGAGGAGAGGATTGAAAAAGGCCAATCAAGAAGAAGCATGTGAAAGGGGAAGGCCACAGACTTGGAAATAGTTATTCTCACTCCAGTCCAGTCCACTGGGGCTTGCAGCGGAAATTTTACCAGGACCTTCCCTAATCTGTCTGCCTATCCTATTTCTTCCTTTCTTCTCTCTCACTACCCTTCCAAATCAAACTTCATTAATGCAGGAGAATTAAGATCCTTCCTAGATATGCAATCCCTAAGAGAATATGCCACCTCCAGACCAGCCCTTTAGGAGATGCTTAAGAAGGCTCTAAGCACAGAAATATAAGAATGGTTCCACCCACTGCAGAGGTATAAGTAAGCACAGAGTATACATACCACACAAACCAACAACAAAGCCTGGAACGCAGAGCAGCTTTTGTGTGTGTGTGCGTGGGGGGGGGGGGTCTCACCCTGTAACCCATGCTGGAGTGCAGTGGCATGCTCACAGCGACCACAGCCTCGACCTGCAGGTCTCAGGTGATCCTTCCACCTCAGCCTTCCAAGTAGCTGGAATCACAAGCATGTGCCACCACACCAGGCTAATTGTATTTATTTACTTATTGGTGAGACAAGTTCTCCTCATGCTGCTCCGGCTGGTCTAGAACCTCTGAGCTCAGGCAATCCTCTTGCCTCCGCCTCCCATAGAGCTGGGATTACAGACTTAAGCCACTTCACCCAGCCAGAGCAGCTTCTTAATAAAATGTGACAGGGGAAAAAAAACCTCCACATTTCAACAATTAACTTAAACATGAATGGACTGAATGCACCACTCAAAAGGCAGATAGTAACAAATTGAATAAAGAAGTATTATCTATCCTTCTGTTGGGTTCAGAAACCTCACCTCACTGAAAATAACAGCCGAGAGATAAGATAAAGAGGTCTAGAGAAATGTGTTTCGGGGAAATGGAAAACAAAAAATAATAGAAGTAACTATTCTTATATCAGATAAAGCAGACTTTAGACCAATAAAACTTAAAAAAGACAGTGAAGGGCACTACATAATAACAAAAGACTCAATTCACCAGCAAGAAATATCAATCTTGAACATAAATACACTCCACATAGGAGTACCCTCATTTATTAAACAATTGCTAATTAATCTAAGAGAAGATGTAGATAGTCATTCAATTATAGTTGGAGACGTCAATATCCTGTTAACAGCTTTACAAAAAAACATTAAAGCAGAAAATTAGCACACATCAAGAAAATGAGAGAGCTCTCAAGTAAATGGTATAATGTCATCTCCTTAAAGGAGATGAAAAGATAAGAATAATCCTATTCCAAAACCAGTAGAAGAATAAAAATTATCAAAATAAATTCAAAGCTGAATAAAATAGAGACAAAAAAGTCATACAAAAAATTAACAAGTCAAAAAGCTGGTTCTTTGAAAGGATAAAAAGATTGACAGATGTCTGGACAGATTAACAAAAAAAGAGAGAGAAAATTCAAATCAGCACAATCAAAAAGAAAAAGATTGATGTTACATTTGACCCTAAGAATTACAAAATATTTTCAGAGATTACTATACCATGTGTATGTGACTAAGATAAAAACTCTAAAGGAAGTGAAGAGATTCCTGGCAACCTCCCAAGATTGAATCATGAAGAAATTGAAACTGTAAACAGAGTAATAACTATCCAAGAAATTGATTTAGTTTTAAGGAAACTCCCTGCCAAGAAAAAAAAAAAGCCCTGAGTCAGATGGTTTCTCAGTTGAATTCTACCAAAAGTACAAGAGAAATTCTTCTAAATGTATTCCAAGCAATCAAGAAGAAAGGAATTGTCCCTAGCTTATTATATGAAGCCAATATTATCCTGATGCCTCAAAAAGGCAAATACTCAACAAAAAAGAAAACTTCATGCAAATTACCCTGATGAACATAGATGCAAAATTCTCAACAAAATACAAGGAATGAGGATCATTTCTCATGACCAAGTGGGCTTCATTTCTGCATTACAAGACAAAGTTAACATACCCAAATCAATAAATGCAATCCACCGCATGAAGAGACATAAAACCAAGAATTGCATGATTATCTCAACAGACATTGAAAGAGAACATTCCATGCTCATGAATTGGAAGAATCAATGTTGTCAAAATGTCCATTCTACTCAAAGCTATCAACAGATTCAACACAAACTCTATCAAACCAGCAACATTTTTCACAGACCTTAAATTTGTATGGAAGCGAAAGAGAGCCTGAAAAGCTAAAGTAATTCTCAGAAAAAAAGCAAGCTTGGTGGCATCACACAACCAGAATTAGACCTTTATTATAAAGCTACAGTAACTAAAACAGCATGGTTCTGGTGTGGAAATAAACACACAAACCAATAGAATAGGACAGAGACCTCATAAATAAAAAGACCTCCAACAACTCATCTTTGACAAAGCAAATAAAAATACACATTGAGGAAAGCAAACCATATTTATCAAATTGTGCTCAGAAAACCGACTAGCCACATGCAAAATAATAAAACTGGGCCCCTACCTATCATCATCTACAAAAATTAACTTGGAATAATTCATGGACTTAAATGTGAAACAACAGACTATAAGAATCTTAGAAGAAAACCTAGGGGATACCCTCCTGGACTTTGGCATAGGAAATAAGTTCATGGGCCAACTCCTCAATAGCAAGTGCAGCAAAAACTAAACTTGACAGATGTGACCTTATCAAGCAAAAAGTTTTTGCACAGCAAAAGAAACCATCAAGAGTGTAAAGAGACACACACAGAATGGGAAAAAAAAATATTTGCAAGCTATACATCTGACAAAGCCTTAACATCCAGGATCTATAAGGAACTCAAACAAATTGACAGGATAAAAAAGCTCTATTTCTTGAATTTGGGGATTGATTTGCCTATTGCAATGTAAATGTATTTTGAAAAGGTAACATCCTGGGTTAATAATTCATTAATTTCTGTGCTTTTTAAAAATTTCTTCATTAAACTTTTGCTGAGTCACTCTTCTTGCCAAGGTAAGCTCTAGTTTTTGGGGACAGAGACCTGAACAAAGCAGATCTGCGTGTCAACCTTTCTGGAATTTATGTTTTGAAGTAAATAACAATCGAAAAGCACATTCAGATGGACAGTTAATAAGCCTAAAGGAATCATAAATTGAGGAAAACAGGTATCCACGAAGTGTAGGCCACTCAGTTCAAAACTAACTTCACCTATTTGAAAATTTTAGAGCTTGTGCTGACCTGTGCACGTGCACTGCTGCTACAGTATGAGTTACTTTCTTCTAAAGCTTTTCTTTCTTTCTGGAAATTGAAGGGTTTTATAACATATGTAAGTGCTAGTGAGATAATGGGTCTAACCATAATGGCAAAGACTAGATAAAAGAGATACATTCTGAAAGGCAGACACGTTTTCCCTTAAAATGTAAACATATTCTCCAATAATTTTCCTTTATGATTTTACATTGGAAGGCCACTTTATAGCTCTTAATGTCTGAAGATCTGCTCACCAGAGGAAAAAAGGCAATTAAGGACAGCAGGATTCAGTTCCCTCATCTTCCACTTGTTCCTATTCGTGGAAAAGTTGTGCTTTTTAGCTTAGATTTGCAGAGGCTCCTGAAAACCTTTTGGCTGTGCAGATAAGCATCTTTCAGTAAAACACATCTTCCCTTGAGATACTTGCAAATATCGCATCTGTTCTAGACAACAGAGAAGGGAGAGCTGTGTGCTCTACTTAGAGAAGAAAATTACTTGAAGTGTATTAGTTGATCACTGAGAGTGGATGCAAATAGTAAGAGGAAAAGAGCTCCCTTAGATTTAAAATAATGCTATCTACACAATTTGAGTGCCTATAATATATAAATCAAATTACGTCTTTTCTCCACCTTGACTGTAAATTAACAGGGAATATATGGCAAGAAATCAGAATTGTACTTTTCCATAAGCAAAAGTATAAATGTTAGCCTGAATCTACTGAGTTTAAAAAATTTGGCTGGTAGTACTGTTAATACATTTTTTCTCCAGAGAATTTTCTTTGGTTACAGTCTCCTAAAAAACCGCAAATACAACTTCAACAACTTTTCCTTGCAGTATTTTGGAATCGTCCTCACCCGGCAGGAAGTAAAATACATGCAAAGTCTGCAAAATTTTTAAACATAAATCAATAAGTAAAAAGCAATCAAACAAAAAACTGCTGTTTTAAAATAAAGTTCAACAAACTTTGGTTTAATTTCCTGCAAAAGTCACATCAGGATTAGTTTAAATTTCAGGTCAAGAGGCAGCTTTGTTACTATTTGATCTTCAGCAATTGAAGCATATGAATAGAAGCACTATTTTAAACACAAAGGTTAAACACTGTTGCATTTTGACAAAGGTTAAATGTATATTTACCAAAGTTAATGACTTAATAGCATTTTGAATACCATTCTTTTTATAAAGGTTAATCTCATATTTTTGACTCCATGTTTCCTCTCTTAAGAGGAAATACTCATTAGGACCCAAACAATTATCTAATTGTTAATTTGTTTTGTTCTTATTTATAGTTCTTCTACCAGTGTATTACCTGTTTTGATTGCAAGATAATTTTTTAAAGAACATTTTTTTAAAAAAAAGAAATAATTCTCTCAGAGAATTGGTAATTTCAAAAAGTTAAAAAGGAGGATGAAGGTTTTAGAAAGCGATCTAGGGTAGAAATACAGCGTATGGTGCGATCACATGCTTTTCAAGTGTGTACAAAAGACCAATAAATAATGTCTTGGAATTGGGAAAATCACTATCACATGATCGTACTTAGGAAATGTGAAAAAACATTTGCTACACAAGGGAACAGCATATGGTCAATCTGGCATTACCTTTGATACTGCTTTTAGCTAACACGATTGCAATAATTTATTGGGTGTAGTACATTAATTCAAAAAGTGCTAAAGTATATAATCCATTATTTTTTCAGTATCTCTAAATTACTATAAACACCTCATCTCCTTTACTTCTTAGAAATTAAACAGAGAATGAAGACAATGTAAAACTAATGCTTATTTTGCAAATGCATACATCTGGAAAAAATATATTTGGTAATGTTACAAATGTATTGTTTTGCAGCTGAGATATTGTCCTTGATGAAATATTTTAAATTCAACTACAAGTACTGTTACAAATGGCAGCATTGTGTCAAGTTTCACACATTCTACATGGAACTTATTTCAAGGTTATGGTTGTGAATTGCAGAAAGTGATGGAGGACTAACAGAGAGAGGATTGTGAGAATGCCTCTCCCTTTTAAAGAGAGAACTCAGGCAGAGGAATGCCATCTGATCTGTCAGAAGGTGAAGATCAATGAGGAGTGAAAGCCTAGTTTCACTTTTGTATGAGGTACACAAATGAAACGATGCAAATGGGGAACAGTGGAGGATGGCTAAGCTTGGGGCTATTTTCAAAAGAATCTGAGGATAAGACTATGACTTCTTGGGAAAGATCCAAGAGTGGGTAAAGTCAAGTGATACAATATCTCAATAGATCCATGCACCATTTTGTGTTTCATCTCTTTTGTCACTATTCTGAAAAAAAAAAAAAAAAAAGTCTTGTATTTTATTTCTCTATTTTAGCATATTTACATTTATTTTTATTATCCAACTTTGGTTCAGTGTTTCTTGGGAAACTATTACAATTTTAATTACATAAGCCTAAAATTACCTGTCCATTGTACTTATATTGATGTTGGTCACTAAAACTTGTGGTGACAGTGACCTAAGACAAAGTAGAACATGTACCAAAAACAAAAAGCAAAAGCTTATTGGAAATTGTTAGCAACATTATTTCTGTTTTGTGACTGTAACATATTATAATGATATTGTTATAATTTTGCTTTAAGAAATGCAAATTTATCTTGACAAATCATTTTATAATGTTATAAATTTATTGGGAAGATGATGGAAATTGTTGAGGCAACCATGTTATGGTCAGTTTTTGCCTATGACTAATGGATATACTATGTGGGTATAGTCATAGTCTAGACTATCACTAATGGGTATACTACGGTAGGGATACAAAAAGTTTTCTTCAGCTTAAAAGAGTTATTTTTACAACATTAAAGAAAAGATGAAATCATTTAGTTCAAAACATCATTTTTATTTTAATTTTATTTATTTATTTTTTTGAGTTGGAGTCTCACTCTGTCGCCCAGACTGGAGTGCAGTGGTCACTCCCGGCCAACGCAACCTCAAACTGCTGGGCTCCGGCGATCCTTCCGCCTCAGCCTTCCGAGTAGCCAGAATTACAGGCGTGAGCTACCACGTCCGGCTAATTTTTTGATTTATTGTAGAGATGAGGTCTCGCCTGCCCAGGAGGGTCTCGAACCTGTGGGCTTAGGCAATCCACTCACCTCAGCCTCCCAAAGGCGCGGGATTACAGGCTGAGCCACCAAGCCCAGCTAGTTCAAAAAATTAATTTAAAATTAACATATTTACTATGTTAAGCTTCACATGGTTAAGACATTAAGTACATTTATGAAAATATTTTTGGATCTATTTTTAAATCAAATTTTATATCATATTTTTGAGTTTATAAGTTATTTGCATACTGTAGACAACAATTGTTTATTAATATGTCTTTTTCTCTGGGTCAGTGACTTTTTAAAATTCTCTTGGATGTGTTTTTTTTGCAGAAATGAAATTTTTAATTTTATGGAATTCTAGTTTATCAAGTATCGTTTTCATGGATTGTGCCCTTGGTGTTGTATCTAAAAGTCATGATCAAACTCTAGATCATCTAGATTTTCTTCTATGTACTCTTCTAGGAGTTTAATAGTTTTACATTTAGGGTTTTTATTTATCTTGAGTTAATTTTTATGAAGGGTGTAAAGTCTGTTTAAAGATTTTTGTTTTTGTATATGGATGCCTGTTTTTTCCAGCACCATTTGTTGAAAAGATCATTTTGTTCCATTGTATTGTCTTTGTTCCTTTGGCAAAGGTCAGTTGACTATATTTGTGTAAGTCTAGATGTTTTGCTTTTGCAAAGTCAATGAACATAAGCCTGACAATTTCAGTGCTATCAGAATATCTTCTGTTGTTCCAGTTTAAAGTTTGTATCTGCCAAAGAAAAAAGATAAACTCCAAAATAAATGGCAACAATTCATAATCATGCCAATTGTTTAAAGCATGTAGGTATTTTAATAAAAAAATATCAAGTTGATCACTAGAAGAATTAGTCATATATATATGTATATATATATATTTCTATGATATGTAAATGCTCCAATGAAAAACTTGGATTTAGAGATCAAAAGATTAATATCAAACTAACTAGTGATAGTGCATTATGATTTCTAATGTATACATTTAAATTGTATGCTTTGTAGAAAAATATTTTTTTTCTTTTGACAATTTAATATAGAGAAAGTGTTTGTTAATCTTTTGTGGGGTTTTAGTAAAGCACATAGTTGAGTTGTATTGCTTAGAATTCCGCTTTGGTGAAATGTCTGTTAAGGTGGCTAACAATAGAACAACTTGTTTTATACTTATTAGTGGCCCGGGAAGGTCTTACCTGTGCCAAGTTTGTTTGGGCAACTCTATCCAAAGGAATTACCTGCCTAATCTCTACAATGCTGCATCTCACTGTACCTTCCTACTCTTGTAGCATTCCATAATAGAGATAATCTTAGTCTTTCTAGTCTCACCTGTTGTTTCACCTGTAGTCCCATTTCTCAATATTAAGTATTATATTAATAAATGAGTAATCATCTTGCAATCATGAGCCTTGGTTTTAACTTCTGGTTCTTCATGTTATGGACTGTATAATCTCATCAACTCCACAAATGAGAAAATAATACCTAATTCACAATGTATTAAGTGTGATAAATATTAATGTGATCATTTACTTGAAAGCACAAAAATAGTAACTGTCATATAATATATACCCAAAATATGTTAGTTCTAAACATAAAACTTTTGGGGGTCACCTTTATGTATTTGATATGATATTATATGAAAGCAGAATCTTAATCTTATTTTTATTTTTTTTTGAGTTGGAGTCTCACTCTGTCGCCCAGACTGGAGTGCAGTGGCCGCTCCCGGCCACCGCAGCCTCGACCTGCTGGGCTCCGGCGATCCTTCCGCCTCAGCCTTCCGAGTAGCTGGAATTACAGGCATGCGCTACCACGCCCGGCTGATTTTTTGATTTATTGTAGAGATGAGGTCTTGCTGCCCAGGCGGGTCTCGAACCTGCGGGCTCAGGCAATCCACTCACCTCAGCCTCCCAAAGGTGCGGGATTACAGGCTGAGCCACCAAGCCTGGCATGAATCTTAATCTTAAGAAATACTTTTCAATAGGCAAAATTTCAAGTAATTGGGCAGTGGTGAATACATTAATGGCAAACTATCCTAGTCCTCAAGTTACATCAACAGGCAATATAAATGTGTGACTTAAAAAATACAAAATGGAAACAGTCATAACAGTCACCTAGGCATACAGGAAGGTCTTCACTCACACAGTAAATACTTATGGAGTTCATAATTTATGATATCACAAGGAATACAGTATTTTGAAAAACTGTCATAAATTCTCAGGGCATTTATATCAGAAATAGTTGGTTAGTTTCCATTTAGCTATGATCGTATTTGGTTAGAGAATTAATAATGTTTTTAATTGAACTATTTAAAAGCAAAATGTGTCTATGTAATAACAATTTGCAGATGATACAGTTTTCATTCTGGTAAATGCCAGGTTGCAATTGGTTCAGTTTCTGACGCCACACCAAATTGCCTTATGCCTTGTAATTTATAATTTATTTTACAAAGTTGTTGAGAAATATTTGGATGAAAAACATCAAAGTCATTGACATTCAGTTCAAGAAACAAAATCATTCAAATACTAATCTTGAAATTTGTAGCTCACAAACCAAAATAAACTTCCCATTTTCTCACTAATTATTTTCTGTTGATACAGGAAATGCTCCCTAAGTGGTTGACATTTACATTAAGACCTGAAGGAGGATAATGAGATAAAGGAGCAAGTTCACATTAGAAGCAGAGAAGGACTTTGTGCAATAGGACAGAAAAGCAGCAGTTGCAAATGAAGATCCTGAGTGAGATGGAAAATAGTGAGGCATGGGCTTTGACAATTAGACAGCAAATTAATAACATAGGCAACCATGAGGATATTCAGTGTTATTCCAAATCCAATAGGAATCTATATTTTTCATAGCACAGAGAAAAAGTTATAAGCAATTAGAGAAAGAAAAGAGAAAAGAACACATCTAGGTATTCTAAAAATTTCAAGGTTTCATACCACCATAACAAGAGGCATTAAAGTATCCAGATAAAATCATATTTATTGGGTTAAAACTTGAATGCAATAATTATAGAGCTTAAGTGTGGAAAGAGATCACTTTTAGATGCATATATACAAAATATTATAGAACTGAATGAAATTATATAATTTAATTCAACCCTCTCACCAAAAAGTATGGAAACTGAAGCAGAAAAAAGTCAAAATATGTTTTCTTTTGTCTATTTGTTTTCCCAGATGAGAAATCTACTTAAATTGAATTATATAGACTTGTAATGTATACCACAACTAAGTTAATTTAAGATATTTTAAAAACATGTTCAAAATCCTCTTAGTGTTATGAAGAATATATTTTTTAGCATAAGAATGCATATGGCTTCATTTTTGCATTTTCAGTGGAGTACAGATTAATTTTTTTCTCTTCATATCCCATTGGTCATTGCCATTCAGTGATATTTGTGCTAATTATCCAGTTGAGTACTATGAGAGAAAATGAGGTGTGGTTTTTTTTTTAAAGGAATCTGCAGTTCTGTGAAAAATTCTATAAATAATGTTGATTGCAAAAGCAGGTCTTGATAATCATGATATACTTTGAAGGATGCAAAAAGATATCCAATTTTTAATTCTCTACATCGATTGTTTACTTCAGTCATTATGATATGATATACAATATAATAATGCAATTAGTATTACATACAAAAAGATAGAATATAATGTAACCTAATAAAATGAAAATATTACTTTGACACATTTATTCACGTTTCACAGATTTTTTTCCCATTTCAGATTTAATCTTGCTTTTGTTTTATTGATTATAGGATGTGTTTACATGCTTTCTCTTCTAGCTAATTCCACTATTTACAGCAAGCTCATCCACTGTAGAATCAAGTCTTGCTACATTAATAGCATAACATATATACATACATATGTATTGTTCTATATGCATAAACATATATTCTTCTTGCTTGATTTATTAGGCCTATTACCATGTCAGATTAGTGGTATGACTGTATTTTCACTAAGTCATGTCAGTTGCTACTCAGTAGTTTGGAATCTTAAGGTTCCACAAATTGATCTGAGAAATTTTTCTCCAAGTATTTGTTGAAGCATCTAAACATTTAAATTAAAAGTATAGTAAATAAATCTTACCTCAACTTTTCTTTTGAGTTGGAGAGGATTCATGCTGACCTATAATTTTAAAAGATATTTCAAATTCCTGCTTTACAATTAATTAGCTGCATGGGTCATTAAGCTTGCCATTTAACTTCTCTGTGTCTCAAATAAAAATTTGAAGAGTGAGATGAAATTCTATATAATCAGTTGGATTCTTTTCCAGTAATAAAATTCTGTAATATATATAGAGAGAACATAGAAGAAGAATAGAAGAAGAGACCAATTTTAAGTCTCTTCTTCTATTCTCTACAAGTTTTTCAAACCTGGTCAAAGGGAGGTCTTTCTCTGACTGACTCAGTACTTGTTATGGAGTGAGGCGATCTTTAGACACAGGATATAGCTGAGATTTGGTTGACTCGATCCCTGAGTTCAGAGAAAATACATTAAACATGGTTTTTATGTTCTTAATCTTCCTTGAAAGCAAGCTAGCAGGCAAAAAATATATTCAATTCTTATCAGCTTAGCCCAAAACGTAAGAAGCAAAATCCTCTATCCTAAATAAGCGTTTGGTGTACAAATAAATGTGACAAGCTTACAATAAGGAAAAAATAAGTGCCTTTGAGGAACTGGGACTTGTTCCATGCTGAAGTACAAGTTGTGATCTGTGTTGCAGTAAAACTAAATTAAATAAAAAGCAAACAAGAAAAGTGATAAATTACTCAAATATCAGTGTACTGCATAATTAAACTACCGGCACTGGCACTTTATTTTGAGAAAAATAAAATGTCTGTTTAACAGACTATATTGACTTTATGGGAGACTAGTAAATTTCAGACATCTTTTTTAATTGAAGAAAAGCTGAATAATAGAATCAAAATGCACTTTTCCATGAATTAAAGGCCACTTTAAGTGGAATGAGAGTATCTATGTGCATATGAATTATAAGTGAATAAATCACAAACATTGGAAGGTCAGTAAAGTGTTTCAATACTAATATTTTCAAGTTATATGACTGCAAATTGCACATAAGATATTTATAAGCAAACACTTTACTTATTTCCAAATAAAGCTTTTACTACATTTACTAGGATTTTCCTGTAGTTATATGTGTCATTCACAACTCAAAGGGATTATCAGGGGATATTTGGCAATGTCTGGATATAATTGCATTTGTCACAACTAGGTGAGTGTTGGTGGTAGCTTGTTACTGGTATCTCTTGGGTAGAGGCCAGGGACGCTGCCAAGTAATGCACAGAACAACCTCATTCCTTCCCCCAACAAAGAACCATCCAACCCTTGACTAATATTAATAAAATATTCATATTAATATTACTCCACTAGCTATTTTACTTTAAGTATGGATTTTGTATGCTAAATTTGTAGAGCAAGAAAAGAAAAGTAACTGTGGTTTAAAATTAAGACAGAAAATTATGTAAATATAAAAAAAGACCACATGCATGGCAGGGCTTCAATTATATAATTGCATTTTTCTCAGAAAACATTTAATGTTTTTGGTTCACTGCAACTCTGACTGTAGTTTGCTATGTCATGTTCACTTAAATAGAATCAAGACAACAAATGCCAAAAACTACATATATCATCCAAATCTATAATTGGATAGAACACACCTCTAAAATTAAAAATACCAGAAAATAACCCAATAAAAATTAAATCAGACATGTTCTATGAAGAAGAACTAAATATATTTTTACTTTATTTTACTTAAAGAATAATAATGAAATATTTTTGCAGTAGACTAATTGGAAATATTGGGTTGTCTGTTATTTCAATAAGACTCTGATTATAAATGCTTGCACAAATATTTAAGAATAATTTAGTAATCTAAAGCATGTATATGTTTTTTAAAAAATAACATATTTATTCAAAAAATTAAAATACAAAAAGCACAAATGAAAAATTTTGATGATAATTTATAAAGTGATTCCTTTTCTGGATATTTTATGCAAATATTTTGAAAAAGATTACATTGATTCCATCATGTATATGTGTCTTATTATAAGATTTATTTATTTATTTATTTAGAGTTGGAGTCTCACTCTGTCACCCAGACTGGAGTGCAGTGGCCGCTCCCAGCCACCACAGCCTCGACCTGCTGGGCTCCGGCGATCCTTCCGCCTCAGCCTTCCAAGTAGCCGGAATTACACGCATGCGCTACCACGCCCGGCTGATTTTTTGATTTACTGTAGAGATGAGGTCTCGCTGCCCGGGTCTCGAACCTGCAGACTCAGGCAATCCACTCACCTCAGCCTCCCAAAAGCGTGGGATTACAGGCTGAGCCACCGAGCCCGGCTTATAAGATTTTTTTATCAATATATTTATTCATTTGATAAAAGTTTGAATTTGTACTGTATAGCAAGAACTCGCTAGAGTTGGATTTGAGTACTAACTAGATATTCTCCCCTTATATGTTGAAATGACATTTTATTAGGGAGAATAATGTGTGTAATTATGTGTCAAGATGTGATAAATGCTATAAATAAAATGAAGAAGGGTCATGTATACAAAATTTATAGTTAAGGGTGAATGACTTTTGTCATAAGATGGGTAGGGAAGAATCTTTGAGGTGGTAACATTTAAACAGAGGCTTAAACAAATGTATCTCTTTCAAGTGAGAACTATATCACTCCAGTGAAAAAACTCTGAGATAGGGTCTGTTTATAAGCCTGTGGCATGGCATGTTTAATGTATGATTCCCATTCATCATGAGAATTTCTCAAAAAGTCGTTAAACATCTCAACTAACCCATGTGAAATTAACCGTGAATAATCTGTCAGATGATAAATGTGTTCAGATAAACTTAATTTGCCTAATAGGTTTAACACATTGAAGTCTATTAAAAAAAAAAAAAGTTAGACCTGATGCCAAAAGTTAATATGTACATAAATTTCTTTGGATTAATTTCTTAGTCAATGTTTAATTTCATACTTCGTCTTCTTATGAATGTTTGTGGCTTCATAGATTCATGCCCTTTGAATATCTGTCACATGCAGTCTTATGTTACTTGGTATTATTCCTCAGCATTTTAAATGAGTATCGTTGTAATGGTAGAAAGCAAGGTACACTACAAAAGCGCTAAGTTGTTTGTTGACTTCTGAATTCAATGAACTTTAACTTAGAATATAATATATTAGAGCCTTTTAGGACCAAATGATCAATGAGAATTTTGTATTTAGGTTTGTATTGTTTCTCTGTCTAAATTCTTACTCTGTATCTTGCGGGGAGGGGCATGGGAAAAGTTTCACTTTTTTTGCAAAAAGATTTGAAAATATCTGTCAGATTTTATGTTTGTTAGTTATAATAAATGTATTTTAAAGTATTTTTTTAAAGGGAAGAAAAAGTACCATTACAAAGGAAGGATAAGTAGATCAGAATGACTGAAGCCAAGTAAGGTGAACCAGGACTTGGGCAGACAAGGGCAGGTAGGCTGAGTTTAGAGACTGGACTTTAAAAGGGATGAGAAGTCACTGGAGAGAATGAGATAATATTATTAATTTGGGAAACAGTCACTCTGTTTGCCATGTGATAAATAAAGGAAAGGTGCATATAAGCACATCTGGAGGACACATTAGAAAGTTATTGCAGAAATCTCACAAGACATGAGAGTGGCCTGCACTAGAGTGACACAGGAGAAACAGAATAGAATTTAGGGCATAATTTGAAATGGAGCCAATAGACATTGTTTATAGTTTGGCTGATTGGTGAGAGATAAAGAGACAACAGAAATAGAGTTAGAGATAGAGATACAAATAGAGGAAAAAGAATAGCTAAAACCGACTTAGTTTGAGCAGTTTGAATGACTTCTTTGGTGAAGATTCTGTTTCATAAATCCTGTAAATTTTTAATAATTTATTAAGGATTGCTAATTATATTGTTCTTTAAAAAATGAAATATTGGATTACAGATATATACATTTAATAGACTATTTATATAGTATGTAATGTGTTCCTTTTAAACAAATATTTCATAATTAGAGCTAAGTAAGAGTAAGTGATTATTTTTTTATTCTTATTACTTTTTTATTGCATAGACAACTTGCTTATGAGAATAATGCAATAATGCACAAGCATTGTATCATATAATCATTTTTCTAAGTACTTGTCAATATTGTTTATTATTTCTTTTCACTGGTATTTTTGCAGGAGTAAATTTTAAGATACTGTGTTTTCTCTTATCTATCGGTATTTTATGTCTCTTTTTCAGCGACTTGCATATTTATGTCACTTGTTTCTGTTTTTCTCATGGGTTGGTCAGTATTATTCATGCTACAGTTCAGATGTTTGTTGAAATCATATGTTGAAAATTTATATGTTGAAATCCTAACCTCTACTTTATTTGGAAGTGAGGAATTTGGGAGTCGATTAGGTCATGAGGACAGAACCTCCATAAATGGAGCTAGTGCCCTTGTAAAAGGGATTCCAGAGTACTATCTTGTCCCTTATACTACGTGAGGACACAGTGAGAAGGTATCATCTATAAACCTAGAATTGTGTCCTCACCAGACACTAAACGCTACATTTGCCACACATTGACACAATTTTTTCAATGTCAGCAATTGTTTATTCCTTGGTATCTGATGATTGAATATTTAGTTACTTCAAGTTTGATACTGTGCTCTAAACTATAGTAAAACCATTAAAATCAATGAAGTAAAAGAAACATTATTTTTAGAACTGCTCTTCAATGAAGCTTTGTCTTTATATATGCTTCAGTGATACGTATTTAAAAAAGTATCAATACCAGTTACCTTTTGGAGCATGCTCACTGTCATCCACTGTCTTAAAAGAATTTCATGCATATCATTTAATCCCTACAAACACAACAGGAAATATATTCAATTTATCCCATTTTATTAATAAGAAAATTAAGTCTCAGTGACGAATTCATAGTCCCATGCAACTATTAAGGATTCCAGTCCAAGCTGGGCCACTCTTATATCAAAAATCAAGTGCCTAATCCAGACACTAATGAGTATTTATTGTTTCCTCTGACTATCTTACTGTCAGGGGTTAAATTGAGTTTGAAAGTAAGTTAAATTTCTGAATTTCTTCTAATTTTCTAGAGGATTGATACATTTTAGGCCTCTAAACCATATAATTTATGTCAGAGAAAAAAAATCTGTGATAGTTACTGTGTAAAGACTCAGTTCTGAATCATTTGATTAACTTGGCCTAGAATTCAGAATTTGGAATTATATCTGGCAACATATGCAAGATAATTATTTATCTCAGATCCAAAAAATAGTGTTTGTGTAGTGAATAGTAGTTCTGAAGAACATGTTATTCCTTGAATCATAGATTTTTATTTTAGAGATCTAATTCAAAATCATAAGAATGTGGAATTATATTGCTTCAGAAGAACCATTTATATATACCTGTATATATTGTCTCCCTTTGAGGCATAGATAAATTTTAGGCTAAATCATAAGTATTAAACTTAAAAAGTTATATTTCATAATAAACATTTATTCCTGCAAATGGATGCTACTCGAATAAGAATACATATGTGGAATCAGTAGATTTTAATTCCTCACATGAAAACAGTTGTGGCAAAGAATGCTATGTAGTTTAAGACCCCTCAGGGGTGAATAATTTTAAATCAATGACTTTGAATATTATGCTTCTGAAATACAACCTCTCAAAGGAGTTTCCTGGCAACACTGGTAAACCTTATGCCATCTGTATAATTGCTCTATGTAATTTTCATTTTTGTTAAAATTTGAAAGACAGAATTTTTTTTAAAGGATAGTATTAGAAATAGATTACTCTGAACCAAATTGACAAAATACATTAGAAACCTGGCTATCAGAATAGCAGAGCTAAAGCATATTAAAGTTAAATGGATGTCCCTGGGTAGCTTCCCTTCACCAAGTAATCCAGGCACCCAGGCTCCTTTTGCAATGTGACATCCACTATTCATTTAAGCCCCAATGCAACATGCATGTCATTGGGCAGATAGTGAATGCTGTAGTGTGCTGCACTTTTAAAACTGATATTTCTCCATGCTGGTCATTGAAAGCTAAAAGTGGAGTATCTCCCAGAAACTGTCCATGGTCAAAAATGTTGTCTTACCCAAAGTTACTCTTCTCCTCAAGAGGCTGTTTACAACCAATAGCTTGTCAATAAAATGTTTTAGAATCCATTCTATTGCCCTCAGTGTCACCATCTTTGAAAGGCCGTACTAGACTGAGAACTCACTGTGGTATTGGCTGAGGCCTCTACTGTAAATGCATTTCTCTGTTGCAGAGAGAAATGGTCACCACTTCTCTGTCTATCCTGCATCTTTCAATCCCCTACAAGTATTGTTCCCAAATAAACCACCTGCATGCAACCATGTCCATCTAGTGGGAAATGAAATTACAAGAAAAGAGAGACAATGTATGGAAGGTGCACTCTCGTTTCTTAAAATGCTGTGACCTAGAAATCACATACACTGCTTTCATTTATCTTGTAATAGCTGGAACTAATCTCATGACTACATGCAGATGCAAGACTATTGGGAATTACACTGCTTCCATTGAGTACCTCTACACAAGACAAGGGGAGCAAATCAGTGCCACAGTGAGACTGTATCTTAGCTCTGGCTACCAGAACAACGTACAACAGACTGGGTGGCTTAAGCAATGTGAATTTATTTATTATAGTTCTGGGAGCTAAAAATCGAAGAGTAGGATGCCAGCATGGTCAGGGTGTGATAAAGACGCTCTTCCAGATTTGCAGATGGCTGACATCTTGGTGTATCCCCATATGGTTGAGAGAGGAAGCTTGGTGTTGCTTCCTTTTCTTTTAAGGCCACTAATGTCATGATGGGGGCTTCAACTTTATGACCTCATCTAAATCTAATTACCTCCCAAAGTCCTTACCTCATAATATCATCACATTGGGGGTTAGAGCATCAACATATAAATATTGAGTCTGTAACAATATGTGAATGGTAACTTTTAGAATGTAGGAGACTTACAATGAAATTGAGTTCATATTGTCATGATGTTCCAAGTACAACAGAGATTTTCTTCTTATACAATCTTACATTCAATTCAGGCATGGGACATGGTAGGCCAATATTCTATTTTTAGAGATATTATTTATATTTTTTCAAGGAAGTTTAAAGTAAATATATTTTCTTATTAAAGACAACTTGATAATATGCATCATTCACTCATCTCATAAATTTTTTTGTTTTTAATTTTTTTTAGTCGGAGTCTCACTCTGTTGCACAGACTTGAGTGCAGTGGTGTTCTCATGACCACTACAGCTTCAAACTGCTGGGGTAAGGCAATGCTTTGGCCTCAGTCTTCCAAGTAGCTGGGATGACAAGCATGTGCCACCACACTTGGCTAATTTTTTGATTTATTATAGAGATGATATCTCGCCAAGTTGCCCAGGCTGGTCTCAAATTCCTGAGCTCAAGCTATCCTCTTGCTTCAGCCTCCCAAAGTACTGGGATTACAGGCATTCGCCATTATGCCCAGCTTATTTTAAAAGTATTTTTAAGTGCTATTAGCCACTTTTACAAATATGGGAATCATATATGAAAGACTAAATACATATAAATATGGGTATTTATATTATATTGCTGAAGAAGCATAAGTGAACACATAAGTTCTATACTGTGGAGTAAATTATATGATAGTAGCTAGAGGAAAAAGCTCCTGGATTATAGAGAAAGGATATGAAAATAAAATTAGAGCAACCAAGGAATGTTTATAGGCACAGCCACTATGTATGGTTATACATGTTTTAAGTGGACAGAATTTGAAAGCATTTCTCCTGTAAACCAGAACAAGACAAGGCTGCCTCCTTTAACCTCTCCTATTCAGCATAGTGTTGGAATTCCTAGCTACGGCTATCAGACAAAAGAAGGAAATCAGTGGCATTCAAATAGGAAAAGAGGAATCAATTTATCCCACTTTGCTGATGATATGATTCTATACCTTGAAAATCCAAGCGAATCTGTCATAAAACTTCTTGCAAAAGCAAAGGACTTTGGCAACGTCTCAGGGTACAAAATCAATGTGCAAAAGACAGTCACATTCTTGTATATCAAAAACAAACAGGCAGAGAGTCAAATAAAAAGCACAATCTCATATACAATAGCAACAACAACAACAAATGCCTCAACATCTTCCTTACCAGAGAAGTGAAATACTTTTACAATGAAAACTGCAAAACACTGCTCAAAGATATCAAAGATGACACAAATAAATGGAAAAACATTCCATGCTCATGAACTGGAAGAATCAACATTGTTAAGATGTCCATCCTACCCAAGGCAATCTACAGATTTAACACAATACCTATTAAATTAAAAACACTGCTCTTCTCAGACCTGGAAGCAGTAATGCAGAAATTCATACATAAGCATAAATGACCACAAATAGCCCAAACAATCCTCAACAAAGAGGAAATATCACACTTCCAGACTTTAAACTTTATTATAAGGCTACAATAATCAAAACAGCCTGGTAATGGTACAAGAGCAGACATATAGACCAATGGAACAGGATAGAGATTCTGGAAGCAAAACCTCAATTTCTCAACCAACTTATCTTCGGCAAAGACTTCATTACCAATCACTGGGGAAAGGAGAACTTATTCAGTAAATAGTGTTGGAAAAACTGCTGACCACATGCAGAAGATTGAAACAAGATGACTACCTATCACTATGCACAAAAATCTACACTAAATGGATCAAAGAACTAAAGGTAAAATATCAAACTATAAAAACTTTAGATAATGTGGGAGACACCCTTAGGAAATTGGAACTGGCAACCAATTCCTGATCAAAACCCCAAATGTCCATGCCATAAGACATAGTGGGACCTCATCAAACTGAAAAGTTTGTGCAAAGCAAAAGAAACTATCAAGATAGTGGAGAGACAGCCCAGAGATTTGCCAACAGTATACATGACAAAAATCTAACATCTAGGATCTATAAGAAACTCAAACATACTGAAAAGAAAAAAACAAATAGCTCTATTCAAAAGTAGGCAAAGGATAGCAATAGACACATCTCAAATGAAGAAATATGAGTAGCCAACAGATACATGAAAAAATGCTCAGCCTCACTAATAATCAAAGAAATGTAAAGTAATATCACACCAAGATACTTGTAAGTCCAGTCTGTATGGCCATCATCAATAACTCAAACAACAGATGCTGGAGATGATGTGGGGAAAAGGGAACATTCCTACATTGTTAGTGGGAATGTACACTAGTACGACCTCTGTGGAAAACACCTTGGCGATTTCTAAAAGATCTAAAAATCAACGTTTCATACAACCCAGCAATTCCCTTTCTAGGAATATACCTGGAGGAACTGAAACTGCTCTTTGCGAAAGATACCTGCACATGCATGTTTATTGCAGCATTATTCACAATGGCAAAATCATAGAACCAACAGTGTTGCCCATTGAAAGTGGACTGGATGAAAAAAAACATGGTAAATATACATGATGGAATAATGCACAGACATAAAGAAGGACAAATTTATGAGCTTTGCAGAAACTTGGATGAATTTAGAATCTATGACACCCAGTGATCTATCACAGAATCAAAGAACTGAGTACCACATCTTCTTACCCATTAGCAGACTCTGAATAACTATCATAGTACTCTAAGAAAGGAATTGGGGCCGGATATGGTGGCTCAAGTCTATAATCCAAGCACTTGGAGAGGCCGAGGCAAGAGAATTTGACTCTCAGATGTTCGAGACCAGCCTGGGTAACTTGGTGAGACTTCATCATCTCTACAATAAATAAAAAAAATAAAAAGCCAGGTGTGGTATCATGCACCTGTAGTTCCAGCTACTTGGAAGGCTGAGGCAGAATAATTGTCTGAGCCCAGCAGGTTGAGACTGAGGTGGTCATGAGCATGCCACTGCACTTCAGCCTGGGTGACAGAGTGAGATTCCAACTCAAAAAAAAAAAGAGCCGGGCTTGGTGGCTCAGCCTGTAATCCCGCGTCTTTGGGAGGCTGAGGTGAGTGGATTGCCTGAGCCCGCGGGTTTGAGACCCACCTGGGCAGGAGAGACCTCATCTTTACAATAAAAAAAAAAAAAAAAAAATTAGCCGGGCGTGGTAGCGCGCGCCTGTAGTTCCAGCTCCTTGGAAGGCTGAGGCATAAGGATTGCCGGAGCCCAGCAGGTCGAGGCTGCGGTGGCCGGGAGCGGCCACTGCACTCCAGTCTGGGTGACAGAGTGAGACTCCAACTCAAAAAAAGAGAAAGAAAGAAGGAAGGAAGGAAGGCAGGAAGGAAGGAAGGAAGGAAGGAAGGAAGGAAGGAAGGAAGGAAGGAAGGAAGGAAGGAAGGAAAGAGATTAGCAGTAGTGGGAAACAGCCAGGGGAGAGCACATCATCAATAAGAGTACCTGATCTCAAATCAAGTAAAGTGGGGGTGAAAGTGATGCACAATGACCATTTGTATGCTTAATCCTGTATCATTAAAATAAAATAAAATTTAAAATGATCCTTTTGCAATGCACAGCAAAGCCAAGAAGGCTATTCTAAAGGCCACTATTTAGAAGATGATATGACATAAACCATATCTTTAAATATTCATAGCTACTGTCTCCAACAAAGAAGTAAGAAAAAAAAAATCATAGCTTTAGGTGCTACCCTTTCTAGCAATCAGACTATTGGGAGTGTTTTATTAACTTTATTAAACTCCTACTTGTTTTTACTTCCATTGCCCAGATGAGCATTGTTCAATAGGAGAAATCTTATCAAAGTGCATGCCTAGATGTCTTGAGCCATGCAAGTGTGTGTTTTGCCTAGTTAATATGCACATGTGCAATGTTTGCTAATACTTTTTGGTTGCTAATAACCAAGCAGTTTGTATGTGGTTGTCTGTTGGTTCCAGGAACCAGCGCTGCTGGTTCCAGGAATCATTCATAATTCACAATATGCTAATCTCTGGAAATGTAAACATACTTTTATATTGTTATTATGTGGGACTTACAGGGCAACTGTGAATTAAGCATCGATTTTACTAAAAAGGGATGTCTTGAAGAAATTGTTGGAAGATACATTTTGACTCTAACTTCAGAGGAACTGACCTTTGACAGTGGACAATGGAAGGAATCATGCCATGTGAAATCCTTTGAATAAAAATTTACTGATTCAAATAAAGAACTGCATGTGCACAATTCCTGCCATGTGCCATGCATTCAGTATATATCTGAGGAATAAATGTATGAATGAATTGATAAATGTATAAGCCCATACATTTAAACAAGATTGGACAGGCAGATTCATAAACTGTCATTACTTGATTGTGTGGCAGAGCAAAATTTAGATTACTTAGTAGGAAGTACTACATTGAAGGGGGGATTTAGAAAGGGCAGGAAGTGGCAGCAAATTTAGCCAGAACAAATTTTTAGAAATGTTTTAGAAAGGCCAATTTGTTATGTATCAGAAGCCATACAAATTAACCAATTCTTGTGAAAAGAAAAAGACAAAACAGGGAGAACTTGGAAATAATTTGAATTCTTGCAACTGTAAAAATAATAGTGCCAACAGAACAATTTATTTATCGAACACTTGTCAGAAATTCTCTTTGTATTGGGTGAATCAAGCAGACAGACACTCTTGACCTCAAAGAGCTTGTATTTTACTAGGAGGAAACATATGATTTAAAAAAATATATTACAGTTCAGATGTGACTATGAAATAAAGCAAATAAAGAGAGATATCAAAGATTATTTATGTTTTTAGAAAGATAAATCGGTGACATTTGACCAGACAACCAACAGAAGTGAAGGATACAGCAATTTGGAGATCTGGGAAAAGAGAGAACATTAAATGCAAAAGCCCTGAGTTGACAACATGTTAGGTTCAATCAAGGAATGAAAAGAGGAGAGGTAGTGTAAGTAGAGTCCTGGGACAGCAGGGTATGCTGTCTGTTTTCACAGCACCTAATCAGATAGCAAAAGCAAAGACAAGTACATTCTTTTTTTTTTGAGTTGGAGTCTCACTCTGTCCCCCAGATTGGAGTGCAGTGGCCGCTCCCGGCCACCGCAGCCTCGACCTGTTGGGCTCTGGCGATCCTTCTGCCTCAGCCTTTCCGAGTAGCTGGAACTACAGGTGTGCGCCATCACATCCGTCTAATTTTTGATTTATTGTAGAGATGAGGTCTCGCCAAGTTGCCCAGGCAGGTCTCGAACCCGCGGGCTCAGGCAATCCACTCACCTCAGCCTCCCAAAGTGCGGGATTACAAGCTGAGCCACCAAGCTCGACAACAAGTACATTCTTGTACTTGGACTACTGAACAATGCTTCAGTATAACATTGAAAAGGTCTTGTATTCAAGTTTTGGATACTTTTTTTTTATTAACAACTATGTAGCACATATAGCAACACTTTATACAATTTTGCTTGTTTTCTGAAATACCATAAACCATGTAATGTCTCTACCTTTATTTTATTTTATATTTTTGAGTCAAGCTCTCACTCTGGTGTGCAGGCTGGAGTGCAGTGACATAATCACAGCTCATTGCAGGCTTCACCTTCTGGATTCAGGTGATCCTTCCACGTTAGCCTCCTGAGTAGCTGGGACTACAGGCACATGACAACATGCCAAGCTAATTTTATTCTTTTGACTTTTTTTCTTTTCTTTTGGTAGAGATGAAGTCTTGCTGTGTTGCCGATCTCAAACCCCTGGGCTCAGGCAATTCTCCTGTCTCAGTCTTTCAAAGTGCTGGGATTACAGGCATGCGCCACCACACCAGGTCTTAACTATTATATTAATGTAGCAAAATTGTTTAAAATTTTTGTCTTCATCATTTGTCGATACTATAACAATTAAAGTTTTGATGTATTTAATTGAACATTTATAAGCTTGAAAATATATACGTGTAGAAAAAGCTGTCAAACATCTGAAGGAAAATGGAGAAATTGGACTATAAATAGAGACATAGACTTTGAAGACAGGTAGTTTGTTGATATTTTATGAAAGTGAAAATTTCTAAATTAAAATATTGAGACAAAATACATTATGTGTACACTGGACGATGACAGATAATCTAGCTCAAAATACACCTAATTCAATTCAAGTCATTTAACAGTAGACAATCAACATAGCAAAATATAGAAATGTGTCTCAATGGAGGAAAAATCAAACAAATGTCAATGGTATGAAAATAAAAAGAAAGAAAATGAATATAAATACAAAGCACAGCACATTGTACTATTCATGCTAAGTAAAATTTTATAACAGATATCAAAAGATATTTTTCAATCACTTAGAATTATGCACCATCAAAAATAGCAATCCTCTTGAATAGCAGCACCCGCTTCTTTGGACATTTCTTTCCCTCTTCAAAATATGTTTTAATTTTGCCTAATCACTTATATAAAAACCTCAAGAAATCATAATATGATAAAATGAACTTATCACATCTATGGGAGCATAAATTTTTTGATAGATTAACACAGTTAAAGACAAACCTAGGCAACATAATGCAAAATGTTCATGTATTGCATGTATTTATATTGTGGTTTAAATGTGTCCTCCCAAGTTCATGTTTTGGAAACTTAATCCTCAGTAAAACGATGTTGGGAGGTGAGGCCTAAAAAGAGATTAGGTATGAGGGCTTTGCCTGCATGAATGGACTAATACAGTTCTGGTGGGAGTACGTTAGTTATAATTATGTTGAGCTTGTTGTAATAGTGAGTTTGCTTCCTCCTCCCCCGCTCTCTTGCCCTTCCACCTTTCAGCATAGGATGATGCTACAAGAAGACCCATACCTTGGACTTCTCCCAGCCTCCAAAACTGTAAAACATAGAAACACAAAACAGATTAAGACAACAGACTTCTGATTTGCCGCATATAATAGTAAGATTATCATTTGAATTATAGATCTTATATACAATTTTTTTACCTATAGCAAGACAAAAGCACCCTACAGCATTCATTCTGATAAACTGAAAGGGAAAAAAGTCCTCACTGACATATGGAGAGTTCCTATATGTGAGTTTTGATGTGTGAAGGGCTATGAAGCTAATACTTTGTTGTAAGAAAAAAGCTAGGGCTCAGCTTCACGTCAATGACAACTAAAAAAAATATAAAATAAAATATGAAAAAAGCTAGGTGAATCCTCCTGAAGCTGAATTTGAATATCATGCACATCACTTCTACTTAGATTTATTTAACTGGGTTAGGGAGTGGAGGATGATAGGGTTGCGAGAAGACTAAATCTTTCTCCCTAGAGCTACCCTTTGGCAGTGTCACTTTGCTAGACACATAAGTCAAACTGTACTACGGATATGCATTTACAATAAAAAGATGATTTAAAAGGTGATTTCTACCCTCTAGAAGTATAGCAATTTTGAAGTAAGGAATTTCAAAATAACATGAAAATTACTAATTGCAAAAACATATAAAGTATAATACCTCTAACCAACTGGTCATGGAATATTCAGAAAGCATTTATTTTTAATATGTTTTCTGATTTTCTCTGTTACTCGTTCCTCTGATTTTCTTCCCTTACTTTCCTATAGTCATTTGAACTCTTTTAGGATTGCATTCTGATTTTAATAGTGTTTTTAGTATACAAGGAGAATGTCTCCCTAAAAAATATAATTATCTTTTTTTTTTTTTGAGTTGGAATCTCACTCTGTCACACAGACTGGAGTGCAGTGGCCGCTCCTGGTCACCACAGCCTCGACCTGCTGGGCTCCGGCGATCCTTCCGCCTCAGCCTTCCGAGTAGCTGGAATTACAGGCACGCGCTACCACACCTGGCTGATTTTTTGATTTATTGTAGAGATGAGGTCTCGCTGCCCAGGCGGGTCTCGAACCCACGGGCTCAGGCAATCCACTCACCTCAGCCTCCCAAAGGCACAGGATTACAGGCTGAGCCACCGAGCCCGGTTAACATAATTATTTTTTGGAGGGTAGGCCTCTTGTAGTACAGGCTTCCTGCACTAGGTAAGTGTTCTAGGAACACTTTGGCATCAGTGCACCAGCTAGTATTTTTGTGAAAGACTGCTTTTGACTTTAGTGAATCCTTTTGTTAGTTTGTTTTTGAAGATTCCTTCAATGTGTTGGCCCATTTCACGATGGGTGATTTACAAGCGCACCTGCCCACACTGCACTGACTGGTTAGCAGTTTTCGACCCAAAACAGTATGACTCCTATGCCTCATCCTCCCTACTCAACTGATCTTACCTCAAGTGACTTTTATTTTTTGTTTTCACAAATGAAAAAATCCACAAAGGGAAACATTTTCCCAATGTGGAAGAGGTGGAAAAAAAAAAACAAAACTGCAGAAGCTCTAATAGCCATCAAAATTTATAAGCTCAAAAACTTTTTTTGAGCAGTGAAAAATCATCTTGATAGTTAACTGCATCAAATGGACAGTACTTGGAAGGTGACTGAAGTTTAAACATGCAAGAGTAAATACACAATTTTAAAGAAATAAATTCCATTTTGGGGGGGTTCCTCCTTGTATTGTTTTGTGTCATTGTCTCAGTAGTTGCTCTGGGTATTAAGCAATCATTTTCTTAATGACTGCTTTAAAATAATTGTCAGATTATTTCAACTTCCGGTTCATGTCAATGGTGGCATCTGTTCGTTGTCTTTTCTCAATTGTACTGTGATTTTCTTCTTGGTATGATAAATGATAGACTGGATTTTTTCGATATTACATTATGAGTCTCTGGATCCTATTTAATCTTTATTTGAGGTATACTATGAGGGCCAGATGGGTATATATGTTCACATATTTCTTGGGCTCCATCAATACCGGTGGAGTGGAGCACTGGGGTACACTCCTCATTTCAGATGGATTGGGTAGAAATACAGCTCACCCATGTTTTGCCAACACTCCCAGTGAAAGCAGATCATTGACTATCACTGCTTTGTTGCCTCTGATAGGGAATGCAAACACAGCTATTAGCAGAGAGTAAAATGTTGACTATCACATCTTCCATCACCTCATCTACATCATTGATGCCTGATGGGAGTGGATGCCAGAGGACAGGGAGAATTGACGTGATGACTATCCCTGATTTGCACTGCAGCGTTCAGTGTTCTTACTGTTAGGAGGTTTGAAAGTTTCAGTGTTCCATTTGGTCTCTTTGAGTCCAAGAATGGCAAGGAGGTGGTGTGCTTACTAGCTCTAATTCCCAATGCCTTTCTCAGTCTTATAGATGTTAAATGAATATAGATACTCACACTAACACCAGATCCCTTTAAAATTATCCTGGTCTAGAGAATCAGAGTGCTGTCTGCTTGCCAACACTATACTGGGAGGGAAATTGCATCACTACCAGCTACTTCCACAAGGAAGGATGAGGAAGGTTAGCTCTCTGCTCAGTCCTGCTGAAACCACCAGGTGGATAAATTGAAACACCATTGCCTGCTTAGGTGTGGGTTGAAAAAAGGTATGGTTGAAGATAATTCTTTACATTGCCCTGCAAAAACTGTGTGGTTGATGAGAGAGAAAGACTTGTGGTTTTTCTGTGGGTGTTTGGCTGGAGAGGTATGAATATTATTGAAAAGGCTACATCCTTCCTTATTTGGAGACAGGAGGAACAAGCTTTACTTATGGTTTTGTTTCATTTTGCTTGCTTGTTTTTTTTTTGTATCTGCCTATTGCCAATTTAGGACTGAAGGTGTTACCACACCGTGTTTAGGTTGTGAGGGTTAAAATAATAAAATCCAGAGAACTCACCTCTATGTCATTACTCAAGTCCCTAAGCAATCTGCTTTCTTCTTTTCATATGTGAAGTTTTTCTATGCGTTATGACATGCCCAGGGTTTTTAGTTGTGAGAAAGAGGAACTGAGTGAAATATGATCACTTTATTTTAGCAGAACTTCAATTTTATTAAATAACTCTTTATTAAAAAATGGTATCTAAGAGAGAATAAAACTTTGTAAAATCAATGTAATGGATATCATCTAAATCACGGCAAAACATCTGTAAAGCCATTGAGGCAATAAATACTACTGGGTACCAGGTCATCTTTTAGATTGTTTTGGCAGCAGGACAGGACAAGTACCCAGGAGGTTTAGACGTAAGCAGGAGCCACATCATTAAGGACCTTGTATGCCCAGTTTAAGAACTGTTAGTTTTGTGCTTTGTGGGTAGGTATCTTTGAAGATTTATAGTTTTATGAGACAATTAGGTTTACATTTTTAAGTGATGAGATTTATTGTGATGTAGATAATCAAGTAATCCAGAGAAAAAAATATGTAATGGTAAGATATCAGGTGATAGTTGTGAGAACAGATAAAATGGGGGTAAATTTAAGACACACTTAAGGGGAAAAATCAGGAATTAGGGTTTGACGGTTATGAAGAACTAGAAGAGTGGACTTTGGGAAATGAGGGAAGAATAGTTAAGAATACTTTGATGTTTCTGGCTTATTATATTTGGTTACATGTTAGTTCCATTAACTAGTATCAGAAATACAGAAGGGATATTAAATGAAGAGAGGAGAAAGAAAGAGATTCATTAAATACATTTCAAATGGACTAAGTTTGGGTATTTTCAGGTATCCACGTAGAAAATTTCCAGTGTCAGAAGTGGTTGAACATGAATTTGAAGATCAAAAGAGAGATGTAGAGTCAGCATCTAGTTTGAAGTTAATGTCATGTATATGAATAAGATGATAACAAGAATGCATATTAAAAAACTTGAAACAAAAACTATCAAACAAACAACAACAACAAGAAACAGTCAATATAAAACTAAAGAAAAGTACCAAGAATTTATAATGGGCAGAAGAGGAAGAAAGACTCAGCAAAAGTAACTGAAGAACGAGTTAGAAAGTTACAAAACTCCATGAGTGATTTCAAGAACCACAAAAGGAAAGAGATGCACACTAGGAAAGTGGTCAAGGGTGTTAAATGTTACAATGCTTTTGATCCTTGCCAATAAAAACATTCTCCAAGGACTGGAACTAGAATTATCACTTTACAGCTTACTATGGGTATAGAATCTCAAGGCCTACACCTGAACTATTGAGTTAGAGGCTTCATTGCTTTTAATTTTCTGTGTATTTACAGATCACCTAGGGATTTTGTTGACATGCAGACTCAGTAGATCAGTGGGGATGCCTGATATTCTTCATCTTTGGCAATACCCTTAGAAGCCTCTCCTGACAGTTCATGGGCCACATTTTGAAAGACCAGGCCTCTAGATGCAGGAGATTGTTAACAGCTAAAGTCAGGCATCGCTGTGGCTGGAGTTTGTCAGATTTACATTTTGTTTTTTCTTAAAATGGTTTTGATTTATTTTGAAATATACCATACATATTGATTTTTAAATTTCCATTAAAGGCTAAAGTAGAGGAGATTTTTAGAGGTTTTTTTGAGTTGGAGTCTCACTGTCGCCCAGACTGGAGTGCAGTGGCCGCTCCTGGCCACTGCAGCTTCAACCTGCTGGGCTCCGGCAATCCTTCCGCCTCAGCCTTCCAAGTAGCTGGAACTACAGGCGCACGCTACCACACCCAGCTAATTTTTTTGATTTATTGTAGAGATGAGGTCTTGCCTACCCAGGCGGGTCTTGAACCCGCGGGCTCTGGCAATCCATTCACCTCAGCCTCCCAAAGGTGCAGGATTACAGGCTGAGCCACTTGCCCGGCGAGTTTTTCTTTTTCTAATTGTCAAAATAATTGAAAAGAAGAGTTAATAATCAACTAAAACGTATTGAAATATGCATATTCAAATTCATATTTTTTGGCAGGGATTTGAATGCTAGAATGACGACTATTCAAAGACAATCCAATTAAATACTTTTCAGAATAAATCTTAATGTACCACTAGTTTTATCATCTTGGTGCATAATTACATATGTACCTGGCTCTTTACCATTATTTAGAAGAGGTACTTGTCTTGCAGTCTAAAAACTAACATTAATATACATACACACACACGTATATATACAGGTGTGTCCAAAATAAGTATAGATATTTTAAGTATGACATTTGTTCAAAAGATGACTTTAATGAAATAAAATTAAATTTAATTCAGTAAAATTAGCATCACCTTGCGACAGATAGGACAATCAAAGAAAATGGCAGAAGCACAAGTGATGCCATACTACACATTGTTATTGTAATTCAGTTAAACTTTGAAAAGTAATACATAGATAACATCTCTTAAAATGTGTACACTTTTTTGGCATCCTTTGTCTCTCTCTCTCTCTCTCTCTCTCTCTCTCTCTCTCTCTCTATATATATATATATATATATATATATAAGTTTATAAGTTTATATATATATAAACTTATGCTTATTTGGGGAGAATTGATATTTAAATTTCATATACATGTGAAATCATCTGGAGAGCTTATTCAGGTGAATATTCAGATTTGGTAGGTCAAATTGAGACCTGAGATTCTGTATTTCTGTAAGATTTCAGGAAACTTTTTACCCCATCTTTCACTATTTTTTTCTTCTGAATCTATAAATCAGTTCATCTTTTTATGCATTCCTTGAATTTTTAAAAAATTTAAGCCTGCAATTTCTATATTGTCTATATTTATCACTATTACAATTCTTTGTGGGATCTACATTATATATGATTTCTTTTGGAAAGTCTTTTTTGTTCTCTGTGTCTTTCTTAATCAAAGTATGAAGCACAGATAAGTAGTGTTGGCATCAAATAGAAACTCGTTAAAAATCTGCAGTCTTGAGTACTGCTTCAGATCTACTGGAAACAGAATCTGTATTTATTTAGAATTCAGGTGATTATTAGACTCAGTAAAGTTTGAAAGATCATGGCCCGAAGTTATCAGCTAGGTCCTTTTGTTCTGTGCTAGCATGTCACTCTGTACTATTGTCTACTCTTTCAGTAGATTCAAAGTTTCATAAGATCAAGCCTCTGTCAGTTTTTTAAAATCAGCAATTATGCTTAGTGCCTAGCACAGTAATATGTGCTTAATACATTTTTGTTGAATAAATTCATGACTAAATGTGTTGAAATGGAATAGTTTGGTGTGAACTTTAAACACAATTGAAAACTTTTTCTAACATTTTATTTTTATTATTCATGAGGCAAATGTCATAAATGAATAAAGAGATGTGCATTTCAGATATTTAGTTAAATTTAATATATTTGTATCATGTTTTTGAGCTTTTGCATACTTTATGTATACTTATAATTTTTGCATTCATAAAATAGCATTAAGAAAAAAATAAAATTATAGAGATATTACATTTCTATGTATTTACAGGTGAAAAATGTTTTTTCACTGTGTTTTGGGTTTGTCATTGCTCTGGATTTTTAATTTAAGATATAATTTACTTTTCAACTTCTGTAGCACTAACTGTATGTTGACAAGTCATATCTTTTTTCTGTGCTTCATTTCACCCATTTATGTTTAAATTCCTGAAAAATTGAATCCTGAATTTATTAATCTTCCACCTTGTTACTTCCAGTTCTCTCACCATAATCTCAACCCTCATTACCTTTCCTGGTCTATTAGAATCACTTCTTATCTACTTTCTCTGTATGGATTCTTGTCACCCTCCTCCTGCCATCAGAGAAAGTTTTCTAAGGAGCCACTGAATCACCTTTCGTTTCTGCAAAATATTTTCAGAAAGTATACACGACACATGCTTTTTTCTAAACAATTTTTAGAAATATTCTCCACTGGGATAATTAATTAAATATGTACATCAGACTGTTAACATCAGTTTCTTCACATGGAAGGGGATGCAAAAGGTGGGTGTAGGGCAAGATAACTTGTTTGTTTGTTTGTTTTTGAGTTGCTTTATTTATTACAAGGGGAACATATAACTTTGGAATGAAATTATGAAAACGTTCAAATAAATTTGTTAAACCTGTTGATTGTTCTATAATTTTCTATTGTCACAATAATACTAAAAGAACTACCAAACCTCAAAAAAATGTAATCATTAACTTTTATTGAGCACCTGAGTCTTCAGTCCAGCAAATTAGTTTGTCTAGGCTGTTCTTGTCTTGCCTGGGCTCACTCACGTTTGGCATCAGCCTTGCATTGACTAATTTAGGATGGTCTCACCTAAGATTACAGAAAAGTTTCACTCTGCTCCATGTTTTACATTTCAGCAAATTAGTCTGGTTTCATAATGTCTGAGGAGTAAGAGCACAAGCAGAAATATGCACGTGGTTTTTCTTGCCTCTGCTTATTCCCTAACATTTTGTTGGTCAGTAAAGTCACAAGGCTAAGCCTAGAGTCAAGAAATAGGGCAAAATTCCCACCCAGAGCTGCAAAGATACCTGACAAAGGGAATAAATGCAGGAAAGAGATACATCGGAAGCATGAATGCAATCACCTTACAAGAATTATTTAACTAAGTTGTACATTCTCACTTCTTCTGTTTATTTATCTACCTGACAATTATTTATTCACCCTTAGTGCCGGAAGTTGTGAGTTCAGCAATAATGAAGACAGTATCTCTGTTCTTCCAGTCTAGTGAAGATGATACTGCAAATAAATAAAATAGATGAAGATGTGAATGTTAGGTTGTTATATGAGGAAGAAAATCTGGGTAATGGAATAGCAAAGGGTGGAAGGAGAAAGGTGGTTAGGGCCAGACTTTTGGGGGGGTATATTTGGAGACAGTCTATGGTAAAGGAGCAGATAGAGTAAGGAAATACAAAGGTTTAAGGAAGGTGATTTCCAGTCAGAGGGAAGAACTGTGTGAGGCCACCGGCATGGGGACAAGTATGTTAGTATTCGCCAAACTCAGCAAGTCAGTCTTCCCATAGTGCAGTGGGTGATGAAGGCAATGGAAGGTGACCAGAGGGCTGTTAAAATCACATCATCAGGGTGCTTGAGCCCAGGGTGAAGAGTATGGATTTATTTGAGGTGTGTTAAAAAGTCATTTGCCTTAGATAGCAAGCAAGGAAAATTCATTATCTAATTTAAATTTTTATAAGATAACTCTAGGAGTGCACAATATTTATTTCTTTTTAGATATAAATGCATGTATTTACCTATTTGTCTCCATTTTACATTGAGACAATGATATTTTAAAATAATTTCTTTATTATCATATTTCTAAGTCTATCTTAATAATTAATAAGGTGATGTTCAAAATACCAAAAATAAATATTAAAATAATCAAGTAAAATACACTGAATGGTCCATAAAGAATGTTATTATTGTGCTAGACAGATGATAGGTTAAATTTTTACAATAATATATAGGACAATATATTTGGGGATCAAAACACTACAACTCACAAGCTGAGCGTTTGTTTAATCAAAATGCACAAAACATAAAATGTTCACTGTGTATTACAGAGCTCTTGACAAGACATACAAGATACTTTCACAATTTCTATAAGTGGACAGGTTTACCTGGCAGAAATATAAACTGAGTGTCCTCTAAAGATGGTGACAAAGATTAAGTGATTTGACAGTATAGTAAAAGGAAACATAAATTCTTTTGAAAGAATTGCAAATCTGAGAATGTTTTTTAAAAAAATTCAGTTTCATGTGATAAGAAAGCGGTATAGAAATAGGGAACAATAATAAATTACCTTAATTAAGATGAGAAGGTGACCATGGAACATTTTGCCTCTTATGAAAAATTATGGGATACAGGACTAAATTAAATCCTGATAAATAATATGATTAGCACTTTCTGCTTCATGAAAGAATTTGAAATAATCCAGATTAATTAATGATATACAATCCATTCAGTCAACACTAGGGAATTCAACTCTATGTCAAATTTTGTATTAGGAAAAATTATTACAGATGTTTTAATAAATGAATAACCTTGCATAAGCCTTAGACAGTATGCTATTTTACTGGTATTCAAGATTATGAAGTATTCACTCTGACACTTCATAACAAAGGCCTTAGCATCCTTGTACCACATTACTTATTTACTAACTCAAGGCTTATCCCCTGACTTCTTTCAGTTCTATGTGCAAACATTACCTGCTCTGAAAGGTAGTCCTTGACCAACCCAACTAAAATGGTTTTCCTACCACTTTGTGTTAACTTAATTATCATCTACTTGTTCCACTAGAATTTTTTCCTCATGAGAGTGGGAAATTAATCTTATACACTGCTTCATATCCATTGCTCAGAAAAGTGCCCTACATAAAATAAATAATTAATATTTGCTAAATGACTCAATTAGTAAATTTTACATATTACAAGATATATGTATATTTGCATATCTATAATCATTCTATTAATCTAGCTGCCAATCAATCTACCTATCTATTATTTATCTCACATTTAGAAAACAGCAGGCCAAGTAATTTTGGTTTCCTTAGAGTAGTGGTGCTACTCTGAGGGCGAGGGTACACTCAGTGAAATTTTTCAGTTTGATGGCTGAATCTGTTTTTGCATTTCAAAAATGTCTCTGTACTGGTTTATACTCTGGCTAGCTATAACCGTAATGTGTCATAAACATAACTTTATGATTTAGTTTATTATCATTCACATAAACAAATTATTCCTTGATTTTACAACACAAATTATTCTTTTATATGCTGAAAGGGCCTGGTTTCTCTGTATTTCTCTGTACTTGTCACATAGTTGACTCTAACTGAAGAAAAGACTTAGACAGAATTAAAGGGAATAAATGCCTATGATGAATAGAAGAAATGGAAGAAATTAACTGCATAAAATGGCTATTCTAAGTAGTATATGTGTGTGTATATTGCAATACATGTGCATATATATTTGAGTGTGTATATTAGTGGGTGAATCTATACATATGTAGTTGTAATGGTCCTATTCTACAGGCCAGTGGTACAAAGGGCCTGTCAATAAACAAGTTTATTTATAAGGACACTAGAAAATCAGGGCAGAGCAGAAAAGACAGCCCTGCTTTGCCTATCTCCCAGAGAGAATGAGGAGAGAAAATTTACAGAGAAAAGGCATAGAACTCACATGAGCACGTTTTTGTAGTTGGCCTGTGTACATTCATCCTAAAGATATCTATAGGCATGACTACGTCTCTGGACCCAGCATTATTTTGGAATACAAATTTTCTAAGAGTCAGAGCTTAATCAGTATGCTACATTTGACCCTTTGCATTCATTCACTTACTCAGTGTAACTCATAGACCAATTATTTGATTAAAAATGCAAGAAGCTAATTTCAGTTGGCCTATACCAAGTATTGATATTGTCTTTGAGATAAAATAGTTTAGAGTGTCATGATGTAGATTTTAAAATAGTTTGGTATTGAAAAATACTTGAGATAAATAGCTCTTGTAGGAAAACTGCAGGTAATAATAGCCTGTTCATTATATTATATTCTCAATAAAGTGGAAAACCAAATATATAAAATTTCCCACTTTCTGACAATCCTCAATCCAAAGCAAAACCACATTCTTAGAACCCTTCCCAAAGTCATCTAACACAAGCCCAAGTTTTATAAGATTATATGTGCATGCAAACACACACACACACACACACAAATACACACATACATACATATATGTATATAGTCATATAGTTAGCAATAATTTATAGTAATTCATAATATCACATTAAAATTATTGTCTTTTTTTCTTCTTTTTATTTTAAAGATGTGGGGTACAATTCAGGATTAGGTATACAAGTGGTCATAGTACATGACAAGCTTGGGCCTCCCTTTGGTCCTCACTTTGCCTGGTTTGAGATCGTGTACTTTTATTGATATCGTGTCCCCCCCCAATTATTGTCCTTTATAACATTCCTTAAATTGAGATCAAAGTTTAGTTATAACATTGACATCATTATATTTCTACATAGTATCCAAATATTGAAAAATACATGTATGTATATAAAATCTAATTTTAATACCAATACAGTCCAGATTAATTGCCTTTAATGAATTATGGGCTTCGTAGCAACTTGTATGGATTTTGAATCTATAATACTCACGATCCATCACAGAAACAAAGAACTGTGTACCACGTGTTCTCACTCATAAGTGGACCCTCAACATTGATCATAATTCTATAAGAAAGGGATTGGCAGTAGTGGGAAACTGCCAGGGGAAGGGGAGCACACTTCATCAGTAAGGGTACCTGATCTCAAACCAGGTAAAGTGAGGACTAAAGGGAGGCCCAAACTTTACCTGTACCATGACTACTTGCATACCTAATCCTGAATTGTACCCAATATCTTTAAAATTAAATAGAATAAAAATAAATTACATGCATGTATATAAAATATAATTTTAATGTCATTGAACACAGTCCAAATTAATTGCCTTTCTCATCATATTTATACATACACATATTCATTATTAGTAGTATATTATATTATATTTATTTTGTTTATTAATTATTATTTTATTTAATATTTATTTTATTATTTTTTTTAGTAGGCTATCATTCTGTTGCCTAGGCCGGAGGGCTGTGGCACAATCACAGTTCACCGCAGCTTTAATATCCTGGGCTCAGGCAATCCTTTCACCTCTGTCTCCCAAGTGGCTGGAACTATCAGCCTGTGCTACTATGTGCAACTAACTTTTTTTCTTTTTAATATTTTGTCGATATGAATCTTGCTATGTGGCTATGCTAATGTCAAACTCCTGGTCTCAAACAATTCTCCTGCCTTGGCCTACAAAGTGCTGGGATTGCAGGCATGACCCATGGCACCCAGCCTCATAATATATTTTGAATGTTACATGTTCTATAGTGAATGATAATACCAGGGCAAGAAGAGGGTGAGCACTAAAGTCTTATTAACCATAGGCTAAGAAATATGTGCTTAAAATTTATTTGCACTCCTTTAAGCTGTTAAATGTCAAGGGAAACATTTAGAGATATACAGTTATTTTTTCAAGACAAGAAAAAGAGAACAAACACAATATTTAATCTAAAACAAATTTGATACTTAAAATAATTAGGGATTCTAACACAAGATTAACTAATTTGGGGAAGCTTCTATAGTCTGACATCTCAGGACATTTCTCCAATACTTTCAGTATTCTCTCTTCTTCCATTTTATGGCTTTGTTCTTTCATATAACATTTTTGTAAGGATTAAACCTTTATTTTTATTCTTTTTACTTTCCCTTTTTGAGAGGAATACACACTTAAATGTATATTCACTCAGCATGCATCTTGGTTAGTGAGTTCACTTAACAAACATTTGTTGAATACCTGCAATTGTCAGAAACCCAACCTGGAAATTGATTTCTTAGTTTTCAGTATCAACAAAATCTACATTAAGTGAAAGACAATGCATAAGAATACTTACAAAATAATATATCATGTCAAAACACTACTAAAAGACAATAAAAACTAATCCTGTTAAATTTCAATTAATTAACAACTAGTTAAATGCGATTATTTTAAAGAGTATCCCAAACACCTTCTTCAAATTAAAAGTTATTTGATTAATTGAAAAATACATTGATAATATGCACTGTGCTCAAAAGTTCTTTTATATAAAATAAATGAGCACTCATGGGTTAGTTCATGGCAAATTCTGTGAAATTAAATGATGGAGCAGAAATACAGACTTTCCTTCCATGGGTTTTTTTCCAGTATCCATATAAAAAATCCTTGTGTGATCATGAAAAATAATTGTAAAAATGCTCCTGCTAATTCACAAGCTTCAATAAATTATCTTACTTTTTTCTGAAAAAGATTTGTTCTCATAGGATAAATTGATTCGAGATATTGTTGCTTTTCTGGAAATTGTAGCCATTTTATCATGACACACAAGGCAGTATTTCTTACCTATTCAGATTTATCTTCAGCTTAAAAATCTTTCCAAGTTTGTAAGTAATAGATAAAAATCTTTCCAGATTTAATCAGTGAAATTCTCAATACAATATTAGAATGTACGTTACTGCATAGTTTTGATGTATGGTCTAAGAAAAGAAAAGATATATACCCTGGTTTGGTTTAATATGCCTCTTCAGATGAACATTTGAATTGGATAGAAACAGTTTTGACATGTACTTGAAGACTATAAATGCTGCAAATGACAGCTTTTAATCAGTGTGATAAATAGCAAAGGTCTGTAAATGGTATCAAATAATTTCTAAAAATGAAAACTAATTTTCCACTCCCACTGCTAGCAAATTTGTCAACTACAGTTTGATAGAACCAAAACATCTGCTCTTTGAAGCTCTGTAAACTTTCTCAGTAAAATGATGCATTATTTTGTTTTCAGATATACATTCATCTCATTCCTAATTTAGTATGTTTATGAAGCACTAAGTCCCTGATTGAAAATTTTGTGCAGTTAAACTAAAGACAGAAGTTTTGTTGCTTAAAGTTTTAGCTTAAGTTTAGCTCTTCTTTTTGAATTTTTTTTACTGTGCTAAAAAAGAACATGAATATTTGCTCACTTTCTCAATTATTTTATATTTGAAGTTTAAAAAGCTAATACATGTAAAGAATATGAAACACTGCTAAAATATAGTAGGCATGTAATATCTCCAAGATATAACTGTTATAAGTAATTGCATTACAAAGCAAAGTATTTTTAGCATTTTAATTTTTAATGTGTATATATGTAGTTTATTTCAATATAATTGGAAGGAAACCCAAAGACTGGACGAAAATAATTTCAAACGACATATCTGATAAAAGGCATACGAATTACCCAAATAACTTTTAAAAACTCAATAGTAAGTAAACAATCAGGCAAAAAGGTAAAAGACATAAATAAACAGTATGCCAGAGAAGATGTACAGATTGAAAACAAGCATATGAAAAGATGGTCAACATTGTGTTTCATTAGGAAATTTCAAACTAAAACTATGAGATGTCACTACACAGAATTAGAATCACCAACATTCAAAACCTTGACGATACTGAATGCTGGTGAGGGTTTGGAGTGCCACGAGAACTCTCATTCATGACTGGAAGGGACACAAAATGTTGCAGTCACTTTGAAAGACAGTTTGACAGTTTCTTACACAACTAAAAATACTCTTACTATATGATCCAGCACTCAGGCTTGAGTATGTACCCAAATGAAGTGAAAACTTAGGTTCACATTAAATTTTCACCTGGATGTTTACAGCAGCTGTATTCATAATTGCTAAGACTTGGAAGCAACCAGGATGTGCTTGAGTAGAGAGTGGATAAATAAACTGAGGCAAATAAATACATAAATAGAATATTGCTCGGCTAAGAATTGAGCTATACTAGCCATGAAAAGACATGGAGTAAATTTAAATGCATGTTACTAAATGAAAGAAGTCAATCAGAAAAGTCTACATTCTATATATTTCCAGTTATTTGACATTCTAAAAAGAAAAACTACAGAGGGATAAAATGAATGATGGTTGCTAGGAGTTGAGGGATAAACAGATGAATAGGAGAGCATGGAGAAATTATTCTGTAGTGAAATTATTCTGTAGTGTACTACAGTGGTAGATACATAGCATTATTCATTTGTTAAACCCATGGAATATACACCAAGAGTGGACCCTAAAGAGAACTATGGACTCTGGGTAATAATGATGTATCATTGTATGTTTGAATTTGTAACAAACGTGCCACTCTGGTGAGGATATTGGAGAGGGAAGGTATATGGTAACTTTTTATACTATAAGTTGTGTTGAACTCTGTTAGATTTGACTGTGGACCTAAAATAGTTCTAAAAATAAAGTTAATAAATTTAAAAATATATATTTTTAACTAATGATTTTGGCTTGAGCTTTTGGTCAGTGATATTTTGTTTGTTTGTTTGTTTGTTTTTTGAGTTGGAGTCTCACTCTGTCGCCCAGACTGGAGTGTAGTGGCCGCTCCAGGCCACCGCAGCCTCGACCTGCTGGGCTCTGGCGATCCTTCCACCTCAGCCTTCCAAGCAGCCGGAATTACAGGCATGCGCTACCATGCCCGGCTGACTTTTTGATTTATTATAGAGAAGAGGTCTCGCTGCCCAGGCGGGTCTCAAACCCGCGGGCTCAGGCAACCCACTCACCTCAGCCTCCCAAAAGCGCGGGATTGCAGGCTGAGCCACCGGCTAGTGATATGTTAAGTACCTACTATGGGTTAGATGCCAAGCATATCTAACATACTGTAGTATACCACAGGCATACATGTTAGGGTTCTTTAGAAAACAAAGTCAATAGGAGATATATATCTCTATGTAGATTATATATATATGAAAATTGAATATTTTTATAAGATATTTGCTCATGTCACTATAGAGACTGAGACTTCCCATGTTAGTGTTATAGTTCAAAAGTCTGAAATCTAGAGAGTCAATGGTATTGATTCCAGTCCAGGAGTGAAGACCAGAGAATCAGTTACACCAAGGTCAGAAGATCCATGTTTCAGCACAATCAGTCAGAATTTTATTCAGCATTTCTCAGCCTTTCTTGCTTTATTCATACTTCAAGTGGATTAGATAATGCCAGCCCACATTGGTAAGTACAGATATCTTGATTTAGTTTTCTGGTTTAAATGCTATTCTCTTCCAGAAACACCCTCACAGTTACACCCAGAAGTAATGTTAACCAGATATTCCATTGTCTACTCAAGTTGATACAGAAAATTAATAATCATAGTATATTGTGAATGTAAAGATGAATAAAACACTATGTATATATCAAGGAACTTATTGTTTAGTAGGGAAGAAGAATGTCTAAATGACATTTTAAGTCTTCTTACCTTGTTTGAATTCTAAGAGAGTTTTCAGGAGAAAATAATTTGAGAACTGAGAGGAAGAGAATTTTAGGTAGGGAGAACAATCTGGAACTATAGACAAATGCAAGAACAGATGCATTAATATAAACTTTGCTATTACTGGAATATACAGTGTATAGTATGATGCAATGGAACATAAATTAAAAAACATGTTGGACCAGTTTTGCATGGTCTTATAGCTGTACTTAGGAAATTTATTAGTATATGTAGTAGGTAATGAGTAAGCATTAATAGTAAGCAGATACAGGCTATAGTGGGATGAAGTAATCTGTTTTATAAAATGAGAAAATAATAAAAAGAGTTTGTCTTTAAAAAAATAATTTTGTCTATTTTAGATTCAGAAGACACGTGCTTGCTTGTATAGTGGTGGCGATTGGGCCTCAGGTGACCCATTCCTCAGATATTGAACAATGTATCCAATGGGAAATTACTGAACACCAGCCTGTTTCCTCACCTTCCCCTTTTTTAGTGTCTCCAGTGTCTACTTTTTCCAACGATGTGGTCATTTAGCTCTCATATATAAGCGAGAACGTGCAGTGTTTTTCTGGATTAATAAAATATGATATACACCATGAAGTACTATGCAGCCTTAAAACAAATGAAACTCTGTCCTTTACAGTGACAGAGATGAAGCTAAAAGATATCATCTTAAGAGGACTAACTCACACATTAACATGCATTTTTTAAAAAAAATCAATGTGCTGAAGTGGGAAAAGTGAATCTGAGAGCACTGAGGAATGTCAATCAATATGCAGTCCTTCATAATCAGCCTTCCCACTTCTGTGACCACATTTCTATTATGTCCTCACTTTTACACTAGCCATTCAGATTTTTACACCATGTCAATCATCTTCCTGCTTAAGGCCTTTATTTTTACTGCTTTCCTTTACTGGATTTTTCTTCATCCATCTATCCTTCAATTCCTGTAGACTCTGCTCATTCATCACCATTTATATGACATACAAAATCCATTCTCACCATTATCCCTGCCTTTTAATGTCATTCAGCTTCATTGCTTTAAAGGTCCTTAAAACCATCAAGCACGTCATATATTTACATGTGTATTCGTTTTATAATTAGTTTTGTTCATCTGGTGAGTGCCCCATTGGGGAAGCAACTTTGTTTTATTTACTGTGGTTTTCCACCTAGAACAGTGTCTGGAAAATACAACTACTTAGAAAAAACAACTCCCCCAAAATGTTGAATTAATGATTTTATTCATTTATTCAGCAAAATTTAGATATGCTTGCATAATTATCTATACAATGGACACTTCTCTTATTCATTTTCTTGCTAACAATGTGCATTCAGTTTACTAGATTAGGTTTACTAGATTATAGACTTCTTTAGCACAAAACTGTATCTTGTTCACTGTTGAGTCTTGAGTTTATAAATGGAATATAATAGGTGCTTAATATACACATAATGAAAGAATGAATCTACAACTGTCATTCCAATGTCCTTTTTGTATACTCCTTTCTACCTGAGTTTCCATTTTACATGCCTATGACTTCTTCTCAATCACCCAGTGTCTTTTTTATCAATTTGTCTTCTGAATATCCTCTGAATGTTAAAGTTTCTCAAGATTACATCTTAGACCCCTTCTTATTTTATCCTCTTCTTCTAAACGTTTACATTGATAAAAATTCTGTGGCAATCTATCTCAGGATGTCTTCAAATGTATTGGCCATTTTTTAAGTGATTAATTTTGATTTATGCTTAAATTTTTCAAATAAATTTAAGACATTTGATAAATTGTATTAGAGGAAATGTCTATATTAACAGCTAGTAAAAATTGACCAACTTATCATATTATTCAACATGTATCATTTTATACTTAGTGAAATCACTACATTGATATAATTAATATAAATCATAATTATAATAATTATATATTATTGACTATAATATGCATTTTGACTATAGATAATATTTGCTATGAATCAAACATATATATATGTTGCCATTTAGTATTTGTATGCCAATTATACTGATCTAATATTTGTTTATTTGGAGACTGTGCCATATTAATGAACATATGAAGCACCTTAATGTTCATATTGAAGTATGCTAGGTATTCTGTGCTTTCTTCAAAGTTGTGAGTAGGCTATACTTTTTTCCCTCCTTGTCTCTGAACCTGTCAACACAGTTTTGATTTTCCTCTTCTCAAAAATATGCTTCTTGTATTGAGAAATAGTTTATTAAGTTTTTATTTTAATTACTTACCTTTTTTTCCTATACCAATTTTCTCCATATCTGCAGTTTTAAAATGAAACTTTGTTACTATAATGATAGCACCGTTATCTAGACCTCATTATAACTGTGTTCCAGGAACTGTTTTAAAGCACCTCATAGACACTAAATTCTTTAGTGCTCATGACAACCTTATGAGGGTGTTACGTATAGGGAAACTGAGGCCAGGACGATTGTATAACTGTCTTAAGTGAAATCAGGTACAAAACTAGGTCATTCACTCTTGACCTTCACAGCAAACTACGGCTCTGCGTGACATGGGTTACTCATATAATTTTGGATTTTATTTCAAAAACCCTCAGAGTTTATTAGTACATAATTTACCTGTTTCCTAAAATACAGACCAAAAAATGACATGTTTGGTAGGCTACAAGGTTGAACACAGAGAGATGTGGCTGCTCTGTGGATTAAATGAGAAATGCTATTCTCAGGAGGTTAATTATTGCAAATTAGGAGCTTTCAGGAGTCTGAAAGCATCAGGGAAGAAATAGCAGATTAGTACTGATAAAGTCTCATGGGCTCTGATGGGAAGCACTTTATATTGGCACTAATGAAAAAATCAGAAGCAACCATGCTTCGTATGCTTAGAAATTTCAGGTTTCAGCATATTAAGAATTCAGTCAGATAAGACTCAAAAGAGCTTTAGGATTACAATAATTGAGTGAAAGGATGACTCTTGAATACGGACGAAAACTTTAGGGAAATCATTCTCTATTTTTAACGCATTTTCTGAGAATCATGTATTTACACCTAATTAAATCACTTTTTTACTGTTTTAAAATTAAAGTTTGACTAGAAACTTCATTTCAATAGCTGTAGGTATTTTCTATGACTATGTCACCTCTTCTACTCAGGTACTTTGTTCTAGTAAAATAAGAAGATGCTTGATCCTGCACTACAGTGAAGCCTTTGCTATCATCTCCTTATCAATCCTCTCACCACCAGAAACAAAAGCAAAACAACTAAGCTGTCTCCACCCATTACTTTGTGGAAAATTACCAACACCGGAGCTTCACTTGTGTAATATAAAATAGTTCAACCAGGATTTTTAAAATGCCATGGCCTAAGTTGTAAAGCCTTATTAATTTTAGACAGTTACAAATTTGTTATGAATTATAGTAAGGTATTTATTCATCTAAATTCTACTAGAAATGGAGAAATGCAATTCTACTGGTGCTAAACATTTTTTAAAAATTGATTTCCTTACTTAAAACAAAGTTTATTGTAATTGTTTTTAATTTCTAAAGAAGTACGTGCTAATTATAAGACATTCAGAATAGTACATGTAGGGAATATATTAACTAATCAAACAAGATAACTGCTTTAAAAAACGGATGTATTTTTACTTAGTTTTTTTTCTCCTTTTGTCATTTTATTTACAAGGTGTATAAGATTTTATAACTCTGTATTTTTTTAAAATAACAGTGTAATCTGAGGATTTTATGATCAGATAAATTATTTCTAAACAGTATAATCAGTAATAACAATAAATATCACATTACTCCAAGAAAATTGGAGGAAGCATATATTAGAAAAGCATAAACAATTATTGAAAGAAAATATTTGCTGTTCTTGCATAATTTTATTAAAAATTAGTTTTCTCCTTTTCAAATAATAGTTCACAAGCTTAGAAAATGAACAAAGAAAATTAATAACACATATTCTCACTACTGGAGCTCATAATCTAAACCTAATTGTTTTATGTACTTAATACCTATATGTACGCAATTTTTTCTAATTGCTTTATATATGTCTTAGAATCAGTGATCTAAAATTAATAGTTTGCATTTTTGTGTATGTGTGTCATATATATACATTTTTTCTTTAATATTCTTTGAATTATTTAAATCATTTAAAAATAAGCCTTCATTTTAAAATCTTTTTCTCTCAGCATTGCATTATTCTTGGTTTTGTTAGGTTATTGAATTCAATTGAAAGTATATTCTGTGTATGCAGTTTGTGTCAGATTCTTGAAGTTCATCAATATTATTAATCTTCACATTGAGCTATTATATTCTTTTTTAAAAATAAGGAAATTTAGGTTCAGGGAAAATATTGAATTGACCGAAATCATAGAATGGAATAATTTAGAATTCCATAATAGCCCATATAATATAAAATGCAAACAATATTTCACATCAGTATACTGAACTCATATAATGTATTATGTGACTCATGATTGCTTCTGATCATTGGATGTTTGCTTTGAATAATTTATTAAAGATATCATGAATGTCTTTTCAAATTTTTTTATTTTTATTATTTTTCTTATGTTATATTTATAGAATTAGAATTGCTAGAGTAAAATATACTAATTTGTGTGGTTCTTGGTTTTATATTTTCAATGTACTTTCTGGAAAATGGCATCCATGTAAGCAACACCATTCAAGAAGAACCATTTTACAGAGAGACAGGCTGCTAGTTATTTTCTGAAACTACTCATGGCCTTCTTCTATAGTAATTAAAGATTTAAAAGGCAGATGGTTGACCAGTTAGCACGTTCATTTCCCATACTCTCTTGAAAGTAAGGATGTTGATGACAAAGATCTGGCCAACTGGTTATAAGCACAAGGGATATTTGAAATTTGAGAGTCAAGCTATTAAAAATAAAGATGCATACTTTTCTTAGTTCCCTAGTCTGCAATTTGGAATGCTAAAGAAACAGTGAGTCATCGCTAATCATTGGGCAAGGGAAAACCCTATAGATAATGGAACAAAAGGATAAGAAGACATTGGGTTCTTAAAAGCATCAATCTAGCATATAATGCTAAACCAAACTGTTGAATAGTATGTGTTGTGTTCATGTTTATGTGTTTTGTTGGTCACTATATTTTTTATTATTTCATTGTATTGACTAAGCCTATATTGCTGCATACACACACACACACACACACACACACACACACACACACACAGTACATGTTGGTGAGTTTGTTACACTTGCCTTTTCTTTTTCTAATTTGTCAATATGACACCTGCTTATTCATCTGATTACTAATGATTATCTACATACTTTTTATTACTTGAAATTTTCATTTCAAATAGTTTCTCCATCTGTCTTGTGTTCTCTCTCAAATTCACAACAGTTTGTCCTCTCTGTGTTGGTAATTGTTCTTTTTTATTATATAATATTACATGAAAACAAAACAAACACACTGAAAGTACACACCAAACTTATTGAATAATAGCAAATGACCTAAGTTACAGCTGTTCCTCAATTTTAGTCATAGATGCATATATTTATATTCATGTGTGAGTGTTTCCAGAACTGTATATACACTTTTTTCTAATGAGCAGCAGTATAATATCAGGGACAAGGACTTTTCACTTCCAAGGAAACACAAAAATAGCAGGCCATATTTAAATTATTTAGGATTTATGTGTGATTTGTGTTAACTTGGACTTATTAAAGACATACTAACTCTAATCATTTTTGTCAAATTATTAGTACAAATCTGATAAATTACTAAATAGAAACATGTTGGTAGAAAACACAAAAATATTAATAAATATGCTTTCTCATCTCAATGTCTGAAAAGCTCAAGAAGTATTTGTGTTATGGTTTTGAATACGTGTCTTTGCGTGTTTCTGTCTTTGACTTTTAGATAGATACATACATAGCTTGCTCACATCATGTTGTAGTCCTCATGTAACTAAAAGATTGTATGCCTTATTTGAACTAAGAGCCAGCTACCTTTGTATATGGGCAACCTAACACACTACCTATGGATCTCTCTGGATTTTACTTCTGTAATGACCACATTTACACAGGCTTATTTTTAAAGTAAATATACATTTACATTTTCATTTTATAGAGAAGCTAATGAAGAAAAAGGCAAGAAAATACAATGCAACTAAAATAGTCTAACTTAGGATATCAAAAGGGAATCAATATTCTTACATGTAGAGGGAAGCTGAAAGATTTAATATCTGAATGTTGGGATAAAATATGAAAAGGCCTCCAAGTCTCTGGTATGACTGAAGCTTGAGGGAAGCAACATACACCTAAAGTAGTCAATTTTCCTTGCACAATAGTCTTTTCTCTGAACCCTGATCTTAAACTATACTAAACCGGATTAATGTCTGATTCATACTTAGACTCTATTGAAATCTACTGAAGATGTGATTCCATGATCTAAAAAATAGTACAGGAAGCAGAATATAATTTTCATTTAACTTCTTCTGCGTGTATTTGTAAAATATTTTTAAAGAAAACATAGTAAAAACTTCAAAAATATTTTATCTTTTTAAAAATCTACTTTTGTCATATGAAACAGATGCTTTTGAGAGAGTAATCTCTCAAAACCCATCAAAGGTAACAGCATAGGCTTGGCCTGAACATTTGTTTTCATCTTCCAACCTCACTTTGTCTTACCATTTCTGCCCCTCTCAACCCACTTTCCTTGATACCCATTGAAAAACTCAAAGAAAGAAACTGTCCTACATAGAAACAAATAACTAACAATGAAATAAAGGAGAAAGTATACTCAGGGAAAGACAGGTGATTTTTTAATGGATATGGAAAAAAATGATCTGCTACAATGTATGTATTCGCAATTGACCCGACATATTGGAAGCATCTATTAATATCTACGTACAGTGGATTTTTAACATCTGAGGGTACACATTTTTATTTAATCAATTTTACACTCAGAAAGTTTATAAATTGAAAAAAGATTTCTCCTTCCTTTCTTCCTCTCTCCCTCCCTCCCTTCCTTGTGTCTTAGAGATGGGGGTCTTGCTGGACTGCTCAGGCTGGATTTGAACTTTTGGGCTCAGAGAATTCAGAAGATCCTCCCACTCAGCCTCCTGAGTAACTGATATTACAGGCATGCACCACCAGGTCTGTCTTGGAAGACTATTTCTCAATGCCTTTAATTTCAACTTATAACATCTGTATGTCAATTATTCACTTAAATAACTTGCAGATAAAACTGTTATCCCAGCTGGGCTCCGTGGCTTAGCCAGTAATCCTGCACTTTGGGAGGCTGAGGTGAGTTGATTGCATGAGCCCGCAGGTTCGAGACCCACCTGGGCAACTTGGCGAGCCCTCATCTCTACAATAAATCAAAAAATTAACTGGGCGTGGTAGCGTGCGCCAGTAGTTACAGCTATTTGGAAGACTGAGGCGGAAGGATCTCCGGAGCTCAGCGGGTCGAGGCTGCGGTGGCGGGAAGCAGCCACTGCACTCCAGTCTGGGCGACAGAATGAGACTCCAACTCAAAAAAAAAAACAAAAAAAAAACTGCAATCCCTTCTTTACATATCTATTGATTAATGTTTAATTAATACATCTAACATGTAAAATTTAAAAAAATATTTAAACTTATTTGCATCTTTAATAATTATTTTCAGCCTAACTATAAATATAATTTAATATAAGTAATTTTCTCAAACACTTCAAGCAATTAAGAAAGTAATTACTCATTTAAAAATTAAAATCTTACTAAGCCATAAGAACAATTATGTTAACTCAACATAAATTTAATAGCTAAAGTGCCCAAACATCTTTAAAAACTAGAAAACTAGCAGAATGCATATCAAATTAAAAAAAATTAAATGTTCTTTAATTCTCCTGTACATCACAACATAAATAAAAGTTTGTTTTATTAATCCTAGGAGTATACATTTATTCACTCACTCAAAGGGTAACTACAGAACTGCCGAGATCATTTGATCTTAATATAGAAATAGAACTTGCATAGAGTAAGAATGATTGGTTAGACAATTGCACACAACCTACTGAAAAAAGTGACTTAAGAACAAAAGCAATTCATAACTTGGTTGTGATATCCAAGACTATATCACAGAATGATAGTATGATTCATTTTTATGGTTTTATTTTTTCTGCTGTGGAAATTAGGTTTTACAATAACCATGATTTTCAACTGAGACTTAATCATGTTGATTCTCATTTCTCAAAACGTTTTCCATTTTACTCAAATATAATAACACAAACAGTGGCTTGCATAGGTCTTTCTTTTATTCATTATAATCCTTTTTTGTGTAAAGATTATGTAACTATATATAATAAACATAACATCGTTTCAGTTTCCATGTTTCTTAATGAATGTATCGATTTAATGAATATAATATTATCTTCTAATGCACAAGCCACAAATGCATTTACTAATTCTGAGTTATGAACATGATATTAAGCATTATTCTTCTCATTTTTATGGTTCATTAACAATTAACTTTCTTTAAAAAATAAGACGTTTCATGGATTGTATCTAATGCCTTCATATTGGATACTTGATGTGGATAACTTTCCTGCTCCTTTTAAATTATGGCTTTCACTATTAATTACATTATAAAATTTTGTAATGTTCTGTTTATGTATTTTGTAAGGGTGAAGTTGCATACAATTCTACTCATTTTTGCTGTTTTCAACTTTAAATATGTAAATAAGCCTTTTTAAAAAGTTTTCTTTTTCCTTTTTGGCCTTTACATGCCTTTATTTTCTATTTTTCCCTATTTTTACTTACTAAATATATCCCAATTTCTCTCATATTTGGTCTTCATTATCGACAGAATTTAAAATTAGCATATAATCTTACTCAAAAATGAACAAATTTGAAAAATATTTTTGAACACAGTACAAGTTTAATGAATGTAAAAATTTAAATTATTTCTATATATCTACATTCTTCTTGAGTGCTAAAATGATTCAAGTTAAGATTTAAAATGTACATTATAATTAATGAATATTAAAAATTAAGACAATAGAGTGGAATATATTATTTTAAAAATTATATCTTATTACATATGATAAAAATAAAATTATTCACAATTTTAATGTTTAATGAGTCAATGTAAAATGCATATATTATTGTCCATGCCTACTATCCTTATTGATATATTAATTCATTAGTTATATAAATTATTTAATGTCAAGATTATTCATCAGTTGTCATGTGCAAGTATTGCAAGCCCACACTAAATTATAGGTACCTGGCAAATTCTCAAATTAGAAGATGAACAAAAAAAGCAAGGGATGGTTGAAGCTATTGAAAAGTTACATTTTGCTATACAAGGACCTGTCTTATTCCGGCTATAAGAGAGGAGGACCTAACAAGCTCATTAAATTTGAGGGGTTTTTTTTTTTCCCTCTAGTACATCAGTTTCTTTATAAAGCACTGTTGTCTGATATTAGGAGGGGGAAATTCAAAACCTTTATGACCTCCAGATGAAACTGTTTCGAGAACATACTTCAAAATTTGTGAAGTGCTTCCCTGGAGCATAAACCATGTTAGTCACTGAAGCGGTGCTATGTCAGCTCTGAAAGCTGAATCCTGAAACAAAATGTCCTGATACATTGTGAAATATTTTAGAATTTGCAATATATGAAGACTTCAAGAAACAGATTCAGGGAGAGGCTCATCTGTCCCAGGTTTTAGAGCAATAACAAGGAATAGTGTCTATTTATTGAAAAATATTCCCAATCTGGTTTGTTGTTTTTATCTTTGTAAAATTCTCTTAGTGAGACATAATCTTTTATCTCTAAAAAATAAGGAATAAATACTTAAGAATAAATGTAGCCAAAGTGGTCAAAGATTTGCACACTAAAACTTATAAAGCATTCATAAAAGAAATTGTAGAAGACACAAAAAATGTAGAGATGTCTTATTTTGATGAATGGGAAATATTAATGTTGTTAAAATGTTCATATTACCCAAAGCAATTTACAGATTCAATACAATCCCTTTTGCAATTCCAATGACAGTTTTCACAGAAATAGAAAATAAATCCAAAATTTTGGAGGCGACCAGAAAAGATTCAGAATAACAAAAAAAAAAAATCATGAGATAAAGCTGGTTACATGACCTAATCTCAAAGTATATTAGTGTGACTAGGTAGTCACACTAGATCACACTACCTGAGCTTAAAATATACTTTAGAACCATAATAATACAAAAGGTAACATTGTTATGATAGACATACAGCTCAGGGGAACAAAATAGAGAGACCAAAAATAAATCTAGACATTTATGGTTAATTGGTCTTCTATACACAATGGAAAAAGGATAGTCTTTTCAACAAGTAATGCTAGGAAAATTTGAAGTCCAATATGCAGAAAATGAAACAGGACCTTTATCTCAAACCATATACAAAAATCAACTCACAATGAATTAAAGACTTACATGTAAGACCTGTGATATAGTCTGGACATTTGTCTTATTTAAATCTCAAGTTGAAATGTGATCCCCATGTTGGAGGGGGAGCTCAGTGGGAGGTGTTTGGATAATGGGGGTGAATCCCTTGTGAATAGCTTGATTCCATTCTCATGGTAGTGAGTGAGTTCTCTATTAGATCATGTAAGAGGTGGTTGTTTTAACAAGTATGGCTCTTCTCTCTCATGCTTCTGCTTTTGTCATGGTGCAAGCTATTTCTCCTTGCCTTCTGCCATGAGTAAAATCTTCCTAAAGCCTCACCAGAAGTTGAGCAGATGTCTGCACTATGGAGAACTGTGAGCCACATAAATATATTTTCTTTATAAACTACCCAGCCACAGGTATTTCTTTATAGAAATGAAAAAGACTAACACAACCCGACACTCTAAAACTACTAAAAGAAAACATAGAGAAAATAATTTTGATATTGGTTTTCAAAATATTCTTTAATATGACCCCCCAAAGCAGAGAAAACTGAAGTAAAAATAGTAAAAATGACATTGAGTCCTAGAAAGTGTCTGCTCAACAAAGGAAACACCAACAGAGTAAAAAGATAATCTATGAAGTTGAAAACAAATAAGAATTACAAGCAATATGTCTAATAAGGAATTCATAGTTAAAATATATAAGAACCTCAAAAGATAAATGTTGGTAAAGATGTTGAGAAGGTAACTTTTATACTGTTGGTGGGACATAAATTAGCATAGCCATTATGAAAAATGCTATAGATGTTCCTCAAAAAAATTAAAAGGTATAAAATTTTAGTTAGGAAGAATATGTTCTGGAGATCTATTGTACAGCACAGTGATTATAGTTAATGATAATGTGCTGTATACTTGAAAATTGTAAGAGAAATTTTAAATATTTTCACCAACCAAAAACAAATTGATAAATATGTGAGATGGATATGTTAATTACCTTGATTTAATTATTGTACAATGTATTTATATATTAAAACACCATATTGTATACCACAAATAAATATAATTTTAAATTCAGCAATCAAATATTAATAGATCTGAAAAAAACATAAATCAAAATAGAAGCTAATACGTCTCTCACCTGCTTAAAGACCAAGGAATGTCTTTTTCAATGACCCAGAAGCATCTTTCTGAGGTATAATTATCAAAGAAGATAGCACCCCAATCTCTGTTTCTATGGGATGATAAGAGCCTAACTTTAGGAACAGAGAGTTTGGGTTGCCTCACTACAAATTGCAAAAGTAACTAGGTTAATTTACTTTTTCTTTGAATAAATCCAATTAACTATACAGAGGGTCATGCTAATTATCCAGTGCACTTAGGATCAACTATGTGTGACAAATGATTCTGTCAAGTCCTCTTACTGGAGGACTAATTATAATCTATTTTGAAAACATATATGTAAAGGATATATGTGCTTGGCTATATAAAAGGTAAGATTTCTTTCTTTCTTTGTAATCTCTTTAGCATATTGCCTATGTTTTGTTGCCTGTTACCTTTCAGGAATTTTTGCAGAAGTTTTGTTTTTATTTTCCCCAATAATTCTGGCAATGGAAATAGGATAAGTTTTGCAGTTTCTGAATTGAGTGGGACAGCAAACAGCCTTGTGGTCACACTGCAATCAGGTAAGATTCCCTAAGTTATACACTTCCCTTTTAGCTCTCTACAACTTTGGAATACTAGCCACATGAACTACCCTCTCAAAATTCAAGATATATTATTATTGAATATACATGGGCAATACAGATCCTAATTTTTTTTTTTTTTTTTTTTTTTTTTTGAGTTGGAGTCTCACTCGGTCGCCCTGCTGGGCTCCGGCCATCCTTCCGCCTCACCCTTCTGAGTAGCCAGAATTACAGGCATGCGCTACCACGCCCGGCTGATTTTTTGATTTATTGTAGAGATGAGGTCTCGCTGCCCAGGCGGTTCTCGAACCCGCGGGCTCAGGCAATCCACTCACCTCAGCCTCCCAAAGGTGCGGGATTACAGGCTGAGCCACCGAGCCCGGCTTTATTCTAAAATTTTTACCAGGATTACAATATGTTCAGAAAACATAGGAAGCCAGAAATGTTGTCTACAGGTCTATCTATCTGCAAGCTGAAAAGAGAAGACTCAGAAGAAACCAATCCTGCCAAGACCTTGATTTTGGTTTTTTCAGAATTGCTAGAAAATAAATTTCAGTTTTTGAAATTACCTAGTTCATGGTATGTCAGGGCAGCTCTAGCAGACTTATAGAGGTATCATCTCAAACAAATGAATCACTGGTATTTACGAGATGAACGTTATTCTAAGACAAAAGATAAAAGTAAATTGGATAAGCATAGGAAAAGATTGAGAAAAATGGAATATTAAATGTAAGAATTATGGCATTTTCTCTTTCACAGAGCCCTCCTGACCATTTTTATGTGGTAGCTACTCCCTCTGCTTCTCCTGGTGGTCTTTATTTCTCCTCACCTCAAAATGAGTCTGAGAAATGTGAGGTTATGACCTCTTAGATGGGTGGCTTCCTTCTGCTATGTTTTGAATGTGTCCTTTCCAAAATTCAAGTGTTGAAACTTTACAGACAATGTGGTGGTTTTAAGAGTTCCTTTTAGAGGTGATTAGGCCATGAGGTCTCTTCTCTCCTAAATGAGATTAAAACCTCTGTAAAGGAGACTTCAAGCAACCCGTGGCTTCTTTGCCCTCCTACCTTCTGTCATATGAGGACACAGCATTTCTTCCCACGGGTGGATTCAGCAACAAGGCACCATCTTGGAAGTAGAGAGAAACCCACACCAGACACTGAACCTGCTAAGGTCCTGCCTTTTACTTCTCAGCCTCCAAAACTGTGTGAAATAAATTTCTGTTTTTTATAAATCACACAGTCTCAAGTATTTTGTTATAGCAGCACACATGAACTAAATCACCACTGTTAGTAGATTCTTGTTGAAAAGAGGGACATGGGTACAACTTCATTTCCTGCTCTCCTTGAGGGCACAGGTTTGAGTGCTTCATGGTCTAGCTATAATTTCACTCTGTCTTAATTCTGATTTGCCCCTCCAAAGTCATTATTATCTATATATCATGTAGTGAGGAAAGCAAATGTGATAAGGAGGAAGGATCATAAAATGATTGAGAATGTGCATAAGAAACTGTATCTTGTATGAAGGCAACAGAATGGAGAATAGCTGCACTCATCCCATGGACAAAAAGGAAACAAACAAAATGTTAAGCTGATGAACATGAAAACAGAAAGGGGATCCAGGGTGCCATATAATTTACATTTTCCTGGTCTCAGTGAGAGAAAAACCTGCTTCTTTTTGAATTGTCAGAAGAGCAGATATCATTGAGAAGATACCCAGGACTCCTGGGTTAGTCACGTGCGTTTCTTGCCAGCTAATGACACTTAAAACTTTCTTCTTCTTCCCATGCTCAGAAGTTTGTAGTAGCCCATAGCAAACTATCTTACAACCCCACACATGGAGATATGTACTGACTCCTGTATGGAATTCTGCAACCAACCAACTTTGCTCCTTTGATAGAGCAAAAATATTGGGGTTCTGAAGATCCCATCAAATGGTTACGATAGCCAAGTAAAGTTGAATATGTAACACACATCCTCCTCTTCCAATTTACACACATAATTATAGAAGGATCTACTAGTGCTAGAAATCCATTGAAATGGGTTACCAATAACTGAACTTGATACCTCGCTGCTAAAAGTGAACTGAGAGTTACAGTGGTATGCTCAGAAGATGGGAAATCCCCCAATTGATTTTCATCCATGGTTTCTAGAGACTTTCATAAAAATTACTAGCATAGATTCAAAAGTTGATAAAAATAGCCCTCTGACCCTAAACACCTTTGTCTAGGTTGTCTTGAAGACTATATATCCAAGTTAAGGAAAATCTGGTAGAAGCAGCTACTCACTTTGGTGATAATCAAGAGAAAGTTGAAGAGAAAAAACTTAAAAGTGCTATGCTGGCTTCTCAATGAGAACTCTTTACTAATGAAAATGATCTCTAAGCTGGCCAACCTGCAAGGGTTGAAAAAAAGAAACCAGGACATTGGAAAAGGAAGTATAAAAGTTGACTCTGGAGGATGCAGGGATTGCAGAAACAAGGTAATAAGGAAAGCCTAGGGGCTATGGAAGAAATGGTAAATTGCTTCAAATTCATTTAGGGAGTCTCAGAGGTGGGAACTGGTGGTACTGGTGATAGTTATTGTGCAGTTTTCTCCAGAATTTTTTACATTCCATTAGGTGACCACAGGTTTTTGGTGTTTTGTGTCAGATTGTTCCCTTTCCTATTTATTCTTTTTCCTCCACAGTTCCCATACAGATAAATCTTCTGACTGAGGAATATATGTTCTACCTTCTCCTGTTTTTCCTATAAATATACTTGTGAGAAAACTGTGGTACAACTTAAAGGCTACCATATTCAGTACCTTTGGAACTCCTTGGGGGAAAATCACTTTATTCTATTACCATGTGCCTTTTGAAAGAAAAGTGCGATGGCAGAGAGTGGCAGTCTCACATTGTGCCAGAAAAATCACCCCAATCTGTAAAGGTGATTTGGGTTTTATTTGCTATAGAACCAATAAAAATGATTAACTAAAAAATTTAGCCATGGTCATGGATAAAAGAGTGTCATTTGTTGATAGCACCAATAAAAGAAATAAAACTAATTATAAAATAATCAGACAAAAGTATATATTTTTAAAGAGTACATACTTGGTAATACTCCCATACTTACAATAAAGAAGGATAAATTTGATAAAGATAGTCAACCACGATATAGAATTGTAAAGGATTTTAAAGAAGTTGTTCCACAAATCCCTGTAGAAAATTTTTTGTTCTACAAATCCCTGTAGTTCCTAGTTTTATAATTCTACTGACTTTGATATTATTGTCTGCAAATTTTTTCTTTGTAATTGATCTATGTTCTGTATATCTTTCTCTCCTTTCTTTCTTCCTTTCTTTGTTCCTTCTTTCCTTCCTCTCTTCCTTTCTCTGTTTCTCCTCCCACTTTCTTTTTTTCTTTGGTTTCCTTTAGCAGTTGACTCTAAATTCGTGTTTTCTTTCGCTTATGAAGGAGTCCAATATAAGGTAAATGATTCCACAAGGGTTTTGGAACTCTCCTACAATTTCTCTAGTTCAGAACACAAACAATGATGACATTTCCCAAAATACTTCAGAGGAACTTTTTCCATCAGAGGTACCTATAGTTTTTCAAATGTAGGTGAATTTCTAGCAGCTTATAAACTATAGAGCAATGCAAAATTGATACTTAGGCTGCATTACAATTCTTAGCTTCACACTTGCATAAAGCATCACTAGACAAATTGCAACACTGCTCAACTGAAGTATACTATTTAGGTCATTTGTTGATAGCTATAGGCCATAGAATGTTACATCTAAGTGTTTTAAAATATAACTAAATACTAAAAACAAACAAACACTTAGATAATTTGGGGGATAAGTAGAGGGTTGTAGTCAATAAATTCTAGGTTTGTAGCATGAATGATACTTTTGATTTGCATAATAATTATCCAAATCCTTTTGTCTCATCTCTACAAACTGAAGACGATTTTGAAAAACTAAAATTGACTATAACCTCTTTTTCACCTTTGGAGATTCTAAATCTTGAAAAGCCTGACCTGACTGATGTGGTATTTATACTCATATTGCATATTTAATAATGTTTACTTATGGGTCAGGTACTTGGAAAGAAAGTGTCCCACTTAAGGCTTCCCATGCTGTGATGACTTATCATAAAATAATAGATGCTTACGTTTTCTCTGGAATTAAGTTTCTAAAAGCAAGAGAGTTAATAACAGATACTTGAGATGCATTTACTGGTTCTGGAATACTTATATACATATTTATTAGTTATATGTATAGTTAGGGATAATCCTAATAATTTCTAACATATATATGTAAATATCTAATATATTTCTAATTTATTACTAATATATATGGTTGATGTCTGCCACACAACAGAACAAATTAAAAAGAAAAATATTTTTAACTTTGGTGAGAACTAAAAATTCTCATAGAAATTGATAACTAATTTTCTATTGACTTTACCATTACCTGCCAAAATATCACTAATTCATCTTGCTGATAAAGCTGCAAAAGCTATTGATAAAACATGGAAAACTTAAAACTTAAGATCTTCACTTTTACTACATTAAGAAATATTTTTTCCTTCAAAAATGTGCTTTACAAAATAAAATGGACAAATGGATTATAAAGGGGTAACAGAAATCTGACTTACCTCAAAACTGTAGACAATATAAGCAAAAAGAGACAAATGGGATTTTTAACAAATAAAAACTCTTCTGAACACCAAGGGAAACAATTAGAAGAGTGAAGAGACAACCTACAGATGGAAGTCAATTTTTGAAAACTGTATATCTGGAAAAGAGTTAATATTCAAATATATAAGGAACCCAGCCAACTCAATGGTAAGAAAACAAATTATCTGATTTTAAAAATCAGCAAAATATCTCAATAAACATTTCTCAAAAGAAGACATGCCAGGGAGCAAAAGGTTTATTAAAAATTCTCACAAAACTAGTCATCAGGGAAAAACAAATCAAAAACATAAGGAGTCAAGAAGACCAGGACAGTTTACTCTGAAACATGATACATAATATGCTTATTATTTTAAATTAAAAGTCCTCGGAGACCAACAGGTGCTAGAAGAAGCTTTCTTTTGATACTTTCTTATCTGTCTAAAGATGAGACATGACAAAGAAGAAAGTAATTACTTCCGGTTCCTTCCCTCAGTTTTCATGAACATATATCCTATGAAGAAAAATCAAAGTTTTACCAACACATCTGGGCAAATTTTTGTCACAAACCATCATCTGCTCTGCAGCCCCAGCAAACTTTGTCTTAGGCCATGGTATGTTGTCCAAGCCCATTGAATTCACTAAAATTAATGTATTATCTTGAAAGCATCCATATTTTTCATCTCTCTTTTCAATGTGCAAAAGGATATATAAGAATCTGTATCTTATTGGGTTTTTGGATAATTACTCGCCTGGGCTTCCCTCATGCTATGCACTTTAAAATCACATCTGTATGGCTTTTTCCCGTTAATCTGCCTTTTGTCAGCTGATTTTTACTCAACTTCAAAATGCAAACAAGAAGCTTTCTCTTTGCTTCTATAGGAGATATTATCTCGCATTTGTTAGAATAGCTATTATAAAAAGACAAAAGATAGCAAGTTTGTATGGATAAAAGGGAACACTTGCACACTTTCAGTGGGAATGTAAATTAGTAAAGATATTAGGGAAAACAATATAAACGTTTCCCAAAAAGTAGAACTACCATGTAATCTAGAAATTCCATTCTTGAGTACATATCCAAAGCAATTGTAATCAGCATGTTGAGGAGATTTCTGCACTTGCATGTTCATTGCAACATTTTTGGATTCTATACCCAAGATACAGAATCAATCTTAGTTTCCATAAACTGGTTAAGGAATAAAGAAAATGTGAAACATATGCATGCATGCAGACACACACACACACACACACACACACACACACACACACACACAATGCAGCGCTATTCAGCCTAATAAAACAAGGAAATGTTGTCATCTGTGACAACATGGATGAACCTGGAGGACATTGTTAAGTTAAATAAACATCTAAGGTCATGTACTGCATGGTCTCTTTTGTATGTGGAATCTAAAAATTTGAACCCTTAGAAGAAAAGAGGAGAATGGTGGTTACCATGGATTAAAGATGGAGTGGGTATTGGGGAGAAGGTTTTCAAAGGATATACAAATTCTATCAGACTGGAGAAACACAAGTAAGTTTAAAAAAAAAAAAAAGGAAATGTAACTGGACTATGGGAATGACCTAATATAATAATTTCTACACCTCAGTCTTTTTTTGCCTTGGTTAGTGCTGTTATATCACCAACAAATTATCTGAAGAAAATATAAATTTTAAAGTCACTAGACTGTGACTATGCATACCAAAAAGATCTTTTAAGAATCAAAACATATTATAGATACATGATATTTGTCAGCAAAATTCTTTATAGGTTACTCCTAAGAAAATACAGAGAATGTTCCCTGAATAACTTGAATAAAATTCTTTGGTAGTTGACTTTCATAGTACTAATGCATGTTAAAGGTCAGAGTTTTTGTTGACTTATCATTTTATAATGTCCAGATGGTGTGAAGCCCTTTCCTCTTCAAAAACAGAAACAAATTAAACAAAAAATTGGTATTCAGGTAATGATAAAAACACAATTCTCACTTTGATATGCCAAAGTATTTGAATCAGACAGAGGCAGCCATATTATCTCTACTGTTACCCTGTATGTGACTCTATGCAGATTTCTATAAACTATCATATACCCTATCTTGCTCAGTCCTTAAGCTATTCAAAGTAGATACATCAAATTTTAAAAATTATTGGTAAAGATTCAGCTATGTACTGGGTTAAAAATCACCTAAGACTTTATATTAGTCTTCTTCCAACTGCCCTGGTACCCAAACACAAAATCTTTCTTTGAATTTGTTTGGCAGGTCCATAAATTTGCATCTGAGGTCATGTCCTAGACCTGATTTAACCAGATCATCTCCTAGTCATGTTCAATAACTGAAAGAGTATACTCTAGAATCCCTGAAACTAAAATCATAAGGAGCTGAAAAGATCTGCCAGTAGAAGTTGGCTACCTCTATGGGCCAGGGGATTTCATCTACATAAAAATGTTCCAGAAAAGAATAAAAATAAAAAGATAGGTGCTTTTTTGGGAAGCACTCCTCCAAGTGCTGCTGAACACCCATTTGGCTACGAGAGTGATAATAAAACAAAAAAGCCTCAATTAGAGTCATGCTTCCCATGTGTAGCCATTGTCATGGTAGAAGTGAACTGTATATGGGTCTTGAAACCAAGTTTTCAAGAGTGACTGGTCTTGGTACAGAATTCAAACAAAAAAGATATATTTCAGAGAACATACTGCTTCTCTTAGACTGCCTTGCTGTCCTATTCATAAAGGAGTTATTTTGATTACTTTCAGAATCACACTTTTCTAGAAAACAAATGTTATTTGTCCCACTACGTTTTGTTCTGTGCTCCCAGTGATGGCCCTCACAATCCCACTTCTGACTAGTTCCAAATTGTCCTCCCAGGATAAGCAGGGTCTGGATTTGTAAATCCAACAATCTGCTTATTGAAAAGTAAAAGCGAGACCATCTTCATTAATAATTGTTGATAATAATAATGTAAAAGTAATATGAATCCAGGTACTCAAGTCTTGCTACGGTTTGAATGTGTCCTGCAAAGTTTATGTTTTAGAAACATAATTCTGAAATTTATGTGTTGCTATTTGGAGGTAGGACCTTTGGGAGGTAATTAGTGATAGATGAGATCAGAAGGATAGAGCCCCTTGATAAGATTAGTTGTTGGGAGCCAGCCTTGGAGGCCCACCTGATTAACAAAGTCCAGGTGCGTTGAGGACTCCCAGCTGCAAACAAGTCTGGGCAGCAGAGGCCCTTCTGTCTTCCATCTTTACTGTTGATACGGCTGAAGAATCCTGTGCAGTCGTGGAAGAAGAAAATGGCATGTTTATGCAAAGTACTTACAGCTAACCTAGGAACGTCATTGTTCATTTTTCCATTTCCCACTATGCTATGTTTGGCCTTTTCTAACATATGTAATGGTTAAACTCTGAAGCACATCAAGAATGCTTTCTTTCACTTGGTTATAAGTTACTATATATTGCTTGAGTAAAAAATGATATAAGTATATTCACTCCTTATTTGATTTAGAATTATGTAGTTTAGAATTTAGACATAAGGTTTTTTAGAAGCACAAGTTTATAGTAAGTTCATCATGAATTCATTATAAGTTCTAACACTTATCTAGGAGTTATGCAGGTGATTTATAACACTATTTTCACAGATTTAGGATGAAGATTAATCATTAAGGTTTTTACTTAATTCAATAGTTAAAATTTTAAGTTAAAATTTATAGAGGGGGTTTTCACTGAATTCATAATATATTAATTGGATACTTTTATGATAAATTAACTAAATACAGAGTGCAACTTTGGGGACCTGGGAAACATCACTAAAAGCTTCTTTTGAGTTTTCTTTAGAAATAAACACTGCAGGATAAAAGAAAAGTAATGAAGACACCTGGACAAGAAAGGCGATTATAAAGCTTTG
>NW_007259155.1:36060-54402 GCF_000164805.1 Carlito syrichta | reverse complement strand
CCAGGACACTAAATGGGCTCCAACTATGTACGAATAAAGAATCATTGTCGTACGTGTCCTCAATCAAAAAAATTCCCAGATTGTCTGCTATGGGACAAACAAGAAACAGATCTTCGAGCTCCCCAAATGTTTAAGAGCAATTTATCATTCGGATATTATGAATCGGTCATTTCAGGACTCCAGCAACATTCTGGTCCTCTGAAAAGTTGTAAATGGTATTGGGCACTCCAAGTTCGTTAGGTTCCTCAGAATAACTAAGACCAGATTCCAGGACAAAGAGAATCGTCTTGCCATATGTGGATGTAATTCTTGACTTAAGGTGAACCCTGTAATACTTCCCTTTTCGTGTCTTTTTTCATTTTGAGACCGGACAAGGGTTTTGTACTTGACAAATGTTTACTACGTTCTGTTAATGTCAATCAGAATTCATGGAATGCACGAACCTAGAAAATTCTGGACATCTCTCTTTTGATATACTGAATCTACAGGATAAATCAGGGCATCTTACTGAGAATTAAAAGGAAACCCGGTTGTAGACGTTCTCATTTTTCAGAATCTACAGGGCTACTTGATAAGGTTTAATCAGCAATCTGGGCTTCTGGGTCCCTATTTTCCGAACAACTTCCTTCGTGGATTCAGTAAATATGTTATTACAGATACTCAGGATATTTCTGGTCCTCTTGTTAGTTGTAATCAAGGATTTGGCCCTAGAAATCCTTTTGTTTCCTGGGACCATCTGCGACCATAATCATATTCCCCAGAATGAAAAGGCATATTGGTACAAAATTCCTCGATTCATGTGACCTCAAAGTACAAAAAATTCTTGTGGGTGGGCAGGTAAGAATGGGGGTTTTGTGTTTGGAATATTCCACATTTTGGGAAGGTCTTGTGAAGGGGAACCAGGAATCTTGGATTCTAGTTCCCAAAGAAAAATATGGATGTCTTTCTCTTGATATCGAGAAAACTGGAATTCTCGGTCACCAGGAAGTGTCTCGGCATCCTGTAGAGTGTAGCAGGAAGCTGGGTAATGGAGGTTGTTTTATGCAGGAACCTCCACGTCATATTTCTAAGGAACCATAAGGAATCTTCTTTATATGAGTCCTCAATCCCAAAAACTATAGGCCGTCTTCCTAAGACGTAACCACGAATCAGGTTTTTGAAGTAGGAATCTGGTAAATGGGAGTCCTCACATAAAGAAAACTTCACTGCCTATTGCTAAATAAGAATAAGGAATCTTCGGTACTTGGGTACCCTATCCCAAAGAAGCTTAAGTTCATCTTGCTATGGGCTAAACACGAGTCATGGTGTTTTCGAGCATGAATCTGGAAAATGGAGTCCTTATTCACAGGCAACTCCATGATCTTTTGCTAAGAAAGAATAAGGAATCTGGGTTACACGAGTCCTCAATCCCAAAAATCTACAGAGCATCTTGGAAAGTTCTAAATAGAATCAGAGTTTCGAAGCAGGATGTATCTAATGAGCGTCCTAATATACAGGAAAATACACAGCCCCTTGCCAAGGAAGAAAGAATCGGGGTTATAGCAGTCCTCATTCCATTAAGTCAACAGGCAATCTGCTGTGGGCTAAACAAGAATCAGAGCTTGGAAACTGAAACATAGGTAATAGCAGTCCTCATATGCAGAATCTACATGATCTCTAGCTAAGGAGAAGTAAGAAACCTGTTTTACACAGTTCTCTGTCACAATATCTACATGACATCTTGCTGATGGCAAAACAAGAATCAGGGTTTCCAAACAAAATTCTGGGGAAAGGGAGTCCTCATATACAGGACGTTGCATGGCTCCTCAGTAAAGAAGAATATGGAATCTGTGTACACTATTCCACAATCCGAAAAATTCTCAGGGTGTCTTGATGCCATATAAACAAGAATTAAAGCTTCGAACTCTTATCATGTTTCAGAGATATTTGGCTTGTGGGTATTATGAATCAGTCATTTCATGATTCCAGCAACATCTGGTGTTGTTGAGAGATGTAATCGGGTATCTGGTAGTACAAATTCCTTAAGTTCCTCGGGACAATTAAGACCAGATTACCGGAAAAAAGTATCATACTGCCGCATTTGGATTTAACTTTTGTCTTAAGATGAACTTGGTAATCCTTAAATTTCCGTTTGTACTTTATTTGTAGAGGGGCCGAGAGCTTTGAAGTTGCAAAATATTTAGTACGAATTATTAAAATGTACCCAGGATCCATGTTTTCCAAGTGCCTAGGAAACATCTGGGCGTCTGCATTTTTGTACACAGGATTTTGGAATCCACATGGACAGGGAAATTCAGGTCATCTTGCTGGGAACAGAGAGGATATCCGGTTCCTGGAGTTCTCTATCGCCTAAATCTACAAAGTCTCTTGATAAGGTTTAATCAGCAACCTGGGCTTCTATGTCGACACAATTTTAGTGTGTCTTTTGAAAAGGGACCAGGAATCTTGTGTTCCAATTCCTCAAGAACTTTACGGGAGTTTTTTTCTTGATATCCAAGCAGCTGGAATTGTAGGTCACCAAGAAATATCTAGGTGTCTTGCTGAGAATGAAGCAGGAATTTCAATAACGGGAATCCTCATATACAGATCACTACACGACCTGTTGCTACGGAAGAATAAGGAATCTTGGTTACAAGAGGCCTCCATCTCAAAAACATACAGACCGTCTTGCTAAGAGATAACCACCATTTAGGTTTTGGGAATAGGCATCTGGATAATGGGAGTCCTCATATACAGGAAACTACACTGTGTATTGCTAAAGGATAATAAGGAATCTGGATTACACTTGTCCTCCCTCCAGATAAATCTTCAGGGTTTCTTGCTAAGGCCTAACACAAATTTGAGTTTTTGAATCATATAGTAGGGACATGAAATGCTCATATACAGACAAATGCACTGACTTTTCCTAGGAAAGAATAAGGAATGTGGGTGACATGTTTTCTCAATCTCCAAAAAAAATACAGCATCTTCCTAAGATCTAAACAAGAATCAAGCTTTCGACACATGTATCTGAGAACAGGAGTACTCATATACAGGTAACTGCACGGCTGTTGCTAAAAGTAAGGAATCTGGGTTATATGAGTCCTCAGTCCTGAAAATCTACAGGGCATCTTGCTGACGGCTAAAGAAGAATCAGGGTTTTGAGGCATGAATGTGTGTAAGAGCAATCCTTATATACAGGAAATTACATGGCCTCTTGCTAATAAAAGAGAAGAAATCTGTTTTCCACGATTCCTCTATCAAAAATTTTACAAGACTTCTTACTAAGGGCTAAAGAAGTATCAAGGTTTCAAAACAGGAATCAAGGGAAAGAGAGTCCTCACATATAGGATACTACATGGCCTCCAACTAATTACGAGTAAAGAATCATGGTTGTATGTGCCCTCAATCCAAGAAATTTCCAGGTTGTCTGCTATGTGACAAACAAGAAACAGATCTTTGAGCTCCCCAAATGTTTCAGAGCAATTTAGCAATCGGATATTATGAATCGGACATTTCAGGACTCCAGCAACATTCTGGTCCTCTTAAAAGTTGTAAATGGTATTGGGCACTCCAAGTCCTTTAGGTTCTTCAGAACAACTAAGGCCAGATTCCAGGACAAAAAGAATCGTCTTGCCATATTTGGATGTAACTCTGGTCTTAAGGTGAACCATGTAATCCTTCCCATTCCGTGTCTATTTTTATTTGAGAAGGGACAAGATTTTAGAACTTGCCAAATGTTTACTACATACTTTTAATGGTAACCAGGAATCATGGAATCCACAAACCTAGGAAACTTCTGGGCATCTGTTTTCTGATATACTGAATTTGGAATCCAATTTTACATGAAAAATCAGGGCATCTTACTGAGAATAAAAAGGAAATCCTTTTCTTGGAGTTCTAATTTTACGGAATCTACAGAGCCTCTTGATAAGTTTTAATCAGCAATCTGGGCTTCTGGGTCCCTACATTTTCAGAGCTACTTGCTCCGTGGATGTGCTAAATCTGTCATTACAGATCCTCAGGATCTTTCAGGTCCTCTTGTTAGGTGTAATCTAGGATTTGGCCCTAGAAATCCTATTGTTTCCTGGGACCATCTACGACCATAATCATATTCCCGGGAATCAAAAGGTATATTGGTACAAAATTCCTCGATTTAGGTGACCTCAAAGTACAGAAATTTCTTGTCGGTGTGCAAGTAGGAATTGGGCTTTGGGTTTGGAATATTCCAATTTTGGGGATGTTTTGTAAAGGGGAACCAGGAATCTTGGATTCCAATTCCCAGAGAACATTATGGACGTCTTTCTCTTGATATTCACTGGAATTCTTGGTCACCAGGAACTGTCTCGGCATCCTGCAGAGTGAAGCAGGAAGCTGGGTATTGGAGGTCGTCATATACAGGAAACTACCCAACATATTGGTAAGGAAATATAAGGAATCTTCCTTATATGAGTCCTCAGTCCCAAAACTACAGGTCGTCTTCCTAAGTGGTAACCACGAATCAGATTTTTGAAGTAGGAAACAGGGTAATGGGAGTCCTCACATACAGGAAACTTCACTGCCTATTGCTAAGTAAGAATAAGGAATCTATGTTACTCAGGTCCTCAATCCCAAAAACGCTTAAGGTCATCTTCCTATGGACTAAACACGGATCATGGTGTTTTCAAGCATGAATCTGGAAAATGGAGTCCTTATTTACAGGCAACTACATGACCTTTTGGTAAGAAAGATTAAGGAATCTGGGTTATATGAGTCCTCAATCCCAAAAATCTACAAAGCATTTTTGAAAGTTCTAAAAGAATCAATGTTTTGAAGCAGGATGTATCTAATGAGCGTCCTAATATACAGACAAAAACATAGCCCCTTTCCAAGGAAGAAAAATAATTGGGGTTATGGTCGTCCTCAGTCCTTAAAATCTACAGACTATCTGCTGTGGGCTAAAGATAAATCAGGGTTTAGAAATTCGAACAAAGGTAATAGCAGTCCTCATATGCAGAATCTATATGATCTCCATCTAAGGAGATCTAAGAAACCTCTTTTACACGATTCCTCCATCACAATATCTACATGACATCTTGCTAATGGCAAAACAAGAATCAGGGTTTTTAAATAGGGTTCTGGGTAAAGGGAGTCCTCATATACAGGTCATTACACGGTCCCTCAGTAAAGACGAATATGGAATCTGTGATACATAAGTCCAGAATCCGAAAAATTCTCATGGTGTCTTGCTGTGGTATAAAGAAGAATCAAGACTTCAAGTTCGTCTCATGTTTCAGAGGTATTTGGCTTGTGGGTATTATGAATCAGTCATTTCAGGACTCCAGCAACATTTCGGTTTTGGGAGCCAACATCTATAGCTACATGGCTGAGGCCTGTTAAGGCCCATCTGGAAGATCTCCTCTGACATAGGATATCAGTTATACTTATGATATTGGCGTGTGATTAGTGACTGGTGTGCATACATGGCAGTAAAACTTATATGTAAATCTCTATACACCTGATGGAAAGTTGCAATGCAGAATTGTTTTATATGACCTTGTCCCTTCTAAGTTGTACTTCTTTCTAGATATTTTTAAACTTCTATTTCCTGGTAGACTGGTTAGTCAGTTCTTGCTCCCAATTGCAGTTTCTCCTAGGATTAAGATTAGAAAATAAATTACCATAATAGTGTTATTGCCCTGCCTCTAGCCTGGCAGGACGTTTTTCTAGTTTTGTTACATGCCGAAATTCTGTTTGCTTCAGCCCGTGGCCATTGTCATGGTAACCGTGCAGTCCATTATCCAAGAGTGTGACAGCTACTATTTGATTTTTAGAATAGACTTGTTTGGATAAACCATACATTTAAGATGATACAATTTCCATCGGAAAGATTTAAACAGTAATAAGCATTCATAGAAAACTTTTAAGTTTTGTTTAAGCTTTTAAGTTTTCTTTTCTCAGATTATGACTTTAGTTCCTGTTCCTGTAGGCCAATTTTAAGATCCTTTGATTAGTATAACGAAATTTTCCCAACGGTGTTGTTTTTGCTTCTAATATGACAATAGGAAATTTTACACGTAGCCATGTATTAATATACTAGGAAAATAGATTTAAGTTTTGGGTTAAAGTCGCAGTTTTATTAAAATAGAATGAGAATTATAGTGTTATGATTTTAAAAATCATACGTCAATTATAATTATAAGATATAATGATAAGGTATTAGCTTAATAAGTTATAGCATAGTATTAAAGTCCAGTCACTAGATCATATAAAAATTAAAGTCTAGATTTATGAAACTCATATAAGTCATGATAAGGAATAAATTTTGAATTAATTGTTATAGAATTACAGGGCACTATGTTGAATCATAATAGGTTAATGGAACAAATAAAAATTAAGTCATTTAAGTAAACTTATAGATTATAGTACAGTGTTAATTTGATAATATCAATCGTTAAAAAATATTAGGAGTCAGTGAACTTGGATTGAATCTAGAGTTAACTTAGAAAGTTTTTGTATTAATAAGGGTTTAGAGCAAAGAGTATAATATGAATGATTTATTGAACACTATGGAAGACACTTTGAACGAACTGTATTGAAATTGTGCACCTGTGACCTTGATGTGAGTTTTGTGAAGCACGTCAGGCATCATGGAGTTCGAATTGTTTGCTTAGATCTTGCAAGTCTCGTGATGGTCTTGTGATGCATAGTTTGTAAATCGTGATATACATCATGGAATTTGTATGCCCCCAGCAAGTAATTATCACACTGCTGGAAGGTATAGAAAATAGTATATAAGTTGGAAGGAGCCTGAATAAAATTTGGACTCAGTCCTGATCAGACTGATCCTAGAAGAACTGCGTCCGAGTGGTCTCTTCTCTCCATCTTGACTCTCTCGTGCGGGTCCTATCCCTCCCTCCTAGGTTGGAGCCGGTACTCCGACAGCTTTGGCGCCCGAACCCAGGGACCTGACTCTGGTAATTGTATATGTATGTTCCCCGTTTGTTCATTCATCTCGTTTCAGGACGGACCTTGCCTCAGGGTGCTGCAGCCCCCCTGGAGTGCGCGGGTTGATAGGCAAGCAGATTGGTTGTATAGTGTCGCCAACGGACTGCGCGACTCATTACCGCCGTAAAGAGCGATTCAGTTTTTGTAGAGATATTACTGTATATTTTGTATAGTGGTGTTTTTACAGTTATGGGGAACTGTGGCTCCAAAGAAAGGCAAGCCTATATTTGAATCATGTCTAAAGCGTTAAAACATAAAGGTGTTAATGTAAGCAAAGATAAAATAAATTCTTTTCTAGACTTTGTACAGAAAGTTGCCTGCTAATTCCACTTAAAATCTTTCTTTGTCTAAGATAAAGCAAAAGGCAGATAAAAATTACGAGGATTTCATTTCTAAAATAACCACCACCATCAAACGAGTAATTACTAGCAAAGAGGCAGCAAAAATTTTAGTAAAACAATGACTGTTAAAAATGCTAATAACACTTGTTAGGTTTTAATAAGACATAAAAAAGACCGGGAATATAATTGATTATATCAGACAATGCTAATGATAATTATGATGATTAAACACCCTTCCTTCTTGCCACAATTGCTGCACCTCTCTCTAAAGTTTTCCTTAAAAGTCAAGAATACTGAAATAAAGCCTGAACTTAGTCACACTTTTCTTTTCCTTATAGAAATGTAGAAAGCTCAAGTAATAATAAACAAATGTATATAAGTAAAGTAGAAGTGATATAAGTAATATAATATATATAGCAATATATATAAGCAATATAAGCTATGTTTATAAAGAATATATAAGTAATATAAATAATATGTCATACATAAGTAATATGTAAATAATATAAGTAATATAAGTAAAATAAATAATATAAGCAATATAAGCAGTATATATAGCAATATAAGCAATATATATAAGCAATATAAATAATATATAAGTAATAAATAATATAAGTAATACATAAACAATATATAAATAACTTATATAAGTAAAAGTATATAAGCAATAAACAAAAGAATATCTCATTGCAGTCTTGCTTTAACTGTGGTCAAGTCAGACACATTAGCAGAGATTGTCTGATTAAGCAAGATATAGCTAACTTACGTGGCACACTGTCACCATTTACTGGGTCTACTCGACTAAAAACTTTGAGTTCCAACTTCCAAAAAGGTTTTCATTAAGCTAGAGAATGCCTATCTAAATTTCATAAAAATGGTAATCCTTTAAATCAACAACGAGCCACCCCTGGGAGTACCGAACTGAACTTGTGTTCCTCCACCACAACAATATTAACTCCGACCATTCTGGTAACACCAATTCCTGTGGGAGAAGGGCCCTCTCCCAGAAGGAATAGTGGGTGTAATATTAGGCTACGTTCCTTGTCTTTACAAGGAATTTCCATTATTCCCAGAGTAGTGGATTCGGATTACAGAGGGGAAATCCAGGTGCTTGTTGCTCCCCCTAACAAAACTGTGCAGTTTAACAAAGGTCAGAAAATAGCCCAGTTGCTGCTCCTGCCTTATCATAAAACTGGTAAAATTAACTACCCTGCCTAGAGGTATCTCTGAATTTGACTCTAGCGATGTTGTTTTTTTTTTTACTCAGGAGGTTACTAACCCTAAACCTCTATATATACAAGGAGTTAAGATTAAAGACTTATTGGACACTGGAGCCGATGTTTCCTGTATTGCTGGGAAAATTGACCTGCTTCTTGGTTTACTCAAAAAGCTCCTTTAGAACTCATAGGCATTGATCGAGTACCCTCAGTAGCCAATAGCTCTAAAAATTTTAAATTAGACAAATGAGACTTCAAAAACTTTTTGCCCATACGTTATTCCATCTATCCCCTTTACATTATGGGGAAGAGATATTCTTGCTCAAATAAGCATGCATTTATATAGCCCTAATGATAAAGCTTCAGCACAAATACTGTAGATGGGCTATGATCCCTTTAAGGGACTTGGCAAAGACGACAGGTAATGCAGGAACCTGTCCAAGTTAATGAAAAGACAAATTAAGCTGGTATTAAATTCATTGTTTCCAAGACCCTATTAACTGGAAAGTCGAAAAACCGGTTTGGTTGGAAGAATAGCCCATGCCCTTAGAAAAGCTAAGGCAGTCCAAAAAACTAGTTTTACAACAATTAAAGGCTGGTCATATAAAGCCTTCTCCTAGCCCCCCTGAATGGCAACCACTAGCCCTGAAAACACTCCTAAGTTTTGTAATTAAGGAAAAATCTGGTATATGGAGACTTTTACAGGATTTAAGAGCTATTAACACTACTATGGGAGCCATGGAATGTTACAGCCTGGATTGCTATACCTGTTAACTTTAATATTATAGTTATTGATTTACAGAATTGTTTCTTTACTATACCTTTAAGCCCAGAGGACTGTAAACAATTTACATTCAGTTTACTTTCTGAGAATTCAAAAACTTTGTTCCAGCTCCAGGAGGAGTCAACTCTCAAGGTCTGAGACCTAACATACTATGACAAATGGATGTAACTCGTTTTCCCAGCTTTGGAAAATTGTCTTATTTGCATATGACTGTAGATACATTTTCTCATGTTATTTTAGCTTCAGCAAGAACTGGAAGAAGCCTACAAGGACGTGGTACAACATTTATTCTTTTGCTTTTCACAGCTAGGTATGCCAGAGCAACTGAAAACCAACAACGGTCCTGCATATACTTCTAAATCTTTCCAGCAATTTTACTCCTAATTTAATATTTCTCATTCCACAGAAACTCTACATTCCAAAAGGTCAAGTCGTAGTTGAAAGAGTTCACCAAACTTTAAAAAATCAATTAAGCTATAAGAGGTTGAGTTCAAGTATAGCTCTCCTCACCACATCTTGAATCACACTTTATGTGTTATTAATCATTTAAATTTGGACTCTTCAGGCTATTCAGCTATGACTAGACATTGAGATCCAGAAGAAAGTATAAAACCTCTGATAAATGGAAGTCTTCTTACAGGAAAAGGGGAGAGCCTGCTTTATTTCGTGCTCAAGTCAAACTTGTTACTAATCATAATTTTCCTTTTGAAGGACATTCCAACTCCCTCCCTATTTGTTTTTATAATAATTCGGCTTTTAATAATTACCAGCCTTCTTGCTTAATGTCTACCTTTAAGTCTCTGAGTGCAGAAAGCCCGTATCAGGACAATATCAAGGACGGTTGGCGACTGGAGATGTTAATGCCTGGAGAAACCGCCCCTAGCCGTGCGGCTAGAGCTTCATCACCTCTCAGCGTACCTGCTTGCCCCTTCAATGATACGGAAAAGGACTGGTCACTCATACGGCGAGATGCTGGCTTCCCGAAATGGAGAGACTGTGCTTATAACTCTAAGGTGGACTATCCTGTACCCGGTGAAAAATTATATATTAGTGACTGCGGTTTTAATGACTCTACACTTGCCACAGCTAGAAGGCACCCGCATGGATGGGCTACACCCATGATTCTAAGTTCTCTATCCTCTAATCATTCATTACAGACTCAGCTTTATTGATTGTTTGCAGCAACAGGTCCTGTAACACTTTATTGTCCTCATTCCGGTTTTACAACCTTTTTACAGGCTTGTGTTGATTCCCCATATGTTTTGTTAACTGCTAATGCTCATTCTATTTACTCGGTAATATATAATTTTGGTCATTTTGAAATTAATTGTGAAAACTGTACTTTGTCTAATAGTATTATTGGTAACCCATATCAAGTATTTCTGTTAAAGCATCCTTCTTACGTGTTTGTGCCTGTTCAGCTACCGGAACCGTGGTATTCTTCTCCAGGTACTTATATTTTAGAACAAGCCACAGCAATGTTAAATAGGCCTTGTAGGTTTGTTGCAGCTTTAATCTTGGGAATTTCTGCACTAATTTCTATTATAGGATCTGTGGCCGCTTCTGCAACTGCTTTAGTACAGGAAGTGCATACAGCTGATCATGTGAATGATTTATCTCAAAATGTTAGCTTAGCTTTATTTACTCAAGAGCAGATAGATAAAGGTATTATTGATAGTTTGAACGCTTTAGAATCAGCATTAGTATATATAGGAAATCAAATACAACACATGAAGGTTCAGATGTCTGTAGCTTGTCATGCTCAATTTAAATGGATTTGTGTTACACCTTTGCCATATGATGGTCAGAATGCCAGTTGGACAGATGTCCTGAAACATCTTATGGGAATTTGGCAGTCTTCTAATTCTTCTTTAAACATTCAACAGTTGCATAGTCAGATTACTGCTATTTCTCAGGCACATCTCTCCTCACTTTCTTTTCTCAACTAGCATCTAGATTTACTTCTTCTCTTTCTCAGTTTGTGGCTTCCAATTCTGTTTGGAATCTGATCTATAATTTCATTGCTATTGGTATGATTGTTCTATTTCTGCTGTTTATCATTCCAGTCATCATCCAATGTTTAAGGAAAGCAGTTCAATGTAACTCTGATAATATTCATTTGGCAGTTCTTACTAATAAAACAAAAAAATAATGTCATCTATCAGCTGGTCACTTATGTCATAAAGGCTAATATTTTATGTCATCTGTGTCATCTGCTCACCATTCTTCACTCTCCCTATGTCCCGTCAAGTCTTTACACTCTTGGTATTCAGTGACGGGTAAGATTCCAGCCACATGGTATGAACTGAAGAAAGGCAACCTCCGCCTGGAGAGAGGACCAGGCGATGATGGGTTACAACTATGGTGAAGTGAGAACAACCTAAGACATTAGCCAAGATGTTTAACGTAAGTTTTTAATAAAAAAGGGGGAAATGTTGGGAGCCAACATCTATAGCTACATGGCTGAGGCCTGTAAAGCCCCATCTGGAAGATTGCCTCTGACATAGGATATCAGTTATACCTATGATATTGGAGTGTGATTAGTGACCAGTGTGCATACATGGTAGTAAAACTTATAAGTAAATCTCTATACACCTGATGGAAAGTTGCACAGCAGAATTATTCTATATGACCTTGTCCCTTCTAAGTTGTACTTTCTAGATATTTTTAAACTTCTATTTCCTGGTAGAATGGTTAGTCAGCTCTTGTTCCCAAAGGCAGTTTCTCCTAGGATTAAGATTAGAAACTAAATTACCATAATAGTTTTATTGCCCTGCCTCTAGCCAGGCAGGATGCTTTTCTAGTTTCATTACATGCCGAAACTCTGTTTGCTTCAGCCCGTTGAAATTGTCATGGTAACTGTGCAGTCCATTATCCAAGAGTGTGACAGCTACTATTTGATTTTTAGAATAGACTTGTTTGGATAAAACATACATTCAAAATGATACAATTTCCATTGGAAAGATTTAAACAGTAATAAGCCTTCATAGAAAACTTTGTTTTGTTTAAGCTTTTAAGTTTATTTTTCTCAGATTATGACTTTAGTTCCTGTTCCTGTAGGCCAATTTTAAGATCCTTTTTTTAGTATAACGAAATTTTCCCAACGGTGTTGTTTTTGCTTCTAATATGACAATAGGAAATTTTACACGTAGCCATGTATTAATATACTAGGAAAAAAGATTTAAGTTTTGGGTTAAAGTCCTAGTTTTATTAAAATAGAATGAGAATTACAGTGTTATGATTTTAAAAATCAAACGTCAATGATAATTATAAGATTTAATGATAAGGTATTAATTTAATAAGTTATAGCATAGTAATATAGTCCAATCACTAGATCATATAAAAATTAAAGTTTAGATTTATGAAACTCATATAAGTCATCATAAGGAATAACTTTTGAATTAATTGTTATAGAATTATAGGGAACTATGATGAATCATAATAGGTTAATGGAATAAATAAAAATTAAGTCATTTAAGTAAACTTATAGATTATAGTATAGTGTTAAGTTGATAATACCAATCGTTAAAAAATATTAGGAGTCAGTTAACTTGGATTGAACCTAGAGTTAACTTAGAAAGTTTTTGTATTAAGCGGGGTTTAGAATAAAGAGTATAATATGAATGATTTATTGAACACAATGGAAGACACTTTGAATGAGCTGTATTGAAATTGTGCACCTGTGACATTGATGTGAGTTTTGTGAAGCACATCAGGCATCATGGAGTTCGAATTGTTTGCTTGGAACTTGCAAGTGTCGTGATGGTCTTGTGATGCTAGTTTGTAAAGCGTGACATACATCATGGAATTTGGATGCCCCCAGCAAATAATAAACACATTGATGGAAGGTATAGAGAATGGTATATAAGTCGGAAGGAGTCTGAATAAAATTTGGACTCAGTCCTGATCAGACTGATCCCAGAAGAACTGTCTCTGAATGGTGTCTTCTCTCTGTCTTGACTCTCCGGTGCAGGTCCTAACCCTCCCTCCTAGGTCGGAGCTGGTACTCTGACATTCTGGTCCTCTTGAGAGTTGTAATTGGGTATCTGGTAGTACAAATCCCTTAAGTTCCTTGGGACAATTAAGGCCAGACTCCTGGAAAAAAAGTATCATTTTGACGTATTTGGATGTAACTTTGGTCTTAAGATGAACTTGGTAATCATCAAATTTCCGTTTATACTTTATTTGTAGAGGGGCTGAGGGTTTCACAGTTGCCAAATACTAAGTAAAGACTATTAAAATGTAACCAGTATCCATGGATTCCATGTCCCTGGAAAACATCTGGGCATCTGCATTTTTCTACACAGAGTTTTAGAATTCACATGGACAGGGAAATTCAGGGCATCTTCTGAGAATGTAAAGGGAATCCGGTTCATGGAGTTCTCTATGGCCTAAATCTACAAAGTCTCTTGTTATGGTTTAATCAGCAATCTGGGCTTCTATGTCGCCACAATTTTAGTGTGTCTTTTGAAAAGAGACCAGGAATCTTGGATTCCAATTCATCAAGAACTTTATGGGAGTTTTCTCTTGATATCCAAGCAACTGGAATTCTAGGTCACCAAGAAATATCTTGGCGTCTGGCTGAGAATGAAGCTGGAATTTCAGTAATGGGAGTCCTCATATACAGAACATTGCATGACCTGTTGCTACGGAAGAATAAGGAATCTTGGTTACAGGAGGCCTCCATCCCCAAAAGCGACATACCGTCTATCTAAGAGATAACCACCATTCAGGTTGGGAATAGGAATCAGGATAATGAGAGTCCTCATATACAGGAACCTGCACTGTCTATTGCTAAAGGAGAATAAGGAATCTGGTTTACACGTGTCCTCCATCCCAATAAAACTTCAGGGTTTCTTGCTAAGGGCTAAACATGCATTTGGGCTTTTGAAGCATAAACAAGGGAAATAAAATCCTCATATACAGGCAAATGCACTGACATTTCTTACGAAAGTATAAGGAATGTGGGTGACATGTTTTCTCAATCTTCAAAAAAGTATATGGCGTCTTGCTAAGATCTTAACATGAATCAAGCTTTCAACGCATGTATCTGTGAACAGGAGTACCCATATACTGGTAACTGCACGGCTGTTGCTAAAAATAAGGAATCTGGGTTATATGAGTCCTCAGTCCTGAAAATCTACAGGGTATGTTGCTGATAGCTAAAGAAGAATCAGGGATTCGAAGCATGAATATGGGTAATAGCAATCCTCAAATACAGGAGACTACATGGCCTCTTGCTAATAAAAGAGAAGTCTGTTTTCCATGGTTCCTCTATCAAAAAGTCTACATGACTTCTTACCAACGGCTAAACAATAATCAGGGTTTTGAAACAGGAATCAAGGGAAAGAGAATCCTCACATACAGGAACTTACATTGCCTCCAACAATGTATGAATAAAGAATCATAGCTGTACGCGTCCTCAATCCAAAAAATCCCCAGGTTGTCTGCTATGGGACAAACAAGAAACAGATCTTCGAGCTCCCCAAATGTTTCAGAGCAATTTAGCATTCGGATATTATGAATCGGTCATTTCAGGACTGCAGCAACATTCTGGTCTATTTTAAAGTTGTAAATGGTATTGGGCAATCCAAGTCCTTTAGGTTCCTCAGAACATCTAAGCCCAGATTCCAGGACAAAAAGAATCTTCTTGCCATATTTGGATGTAACTCTGGTTTTTCTGAACCATGAATTCCTTCCCATTCCGTGTCTCTTTTTATTTTGAGAAAAGACAAGGGTTTAGCACTTGCCAAATGTTTACTACATACTTTTAATGGTAACCAGGAATCATGGAATCCACAAACTTAGGAAACTTCTGGACATCTGTCTTTTGATATACTGAATTTGGAATCCAAATCGACAGGAAAAATCAGGGCAACTTACTGAGAATTAAAAGGAAATCCGGTTGTAGTAATTCTCATTTTCCCGAATCTACAGGGCCTCTTGATAAGGTTTAATGAGCAATCTGGGCTTTTGGGTTCCTACATTTTCAGAGGTACTTGCTCCCTGGATATGCTAAATCTGTCATTATAGATCCTCGGGATCTTTCTGGTCCTCTTGTTAGTTGTAATCAAGGATTTGGCCCTAGAAATCCTTTAGTTTCCTGGGACCATCTATGACCATATTCATATTCCCCAGAATCAAGAGGTATATTCGTACAAAATTCCTCGATTCAGGTGACCTCTAATACAGAAAATTCTTGTGGGTGGGCAGGTAAGAATTGGGGTTTGGGGTTTGGAATATTCCATATTTGGGGAGGTCTTAGAGGGGAACCAGGAATCTTGGATTCCATTTCCCAAAGAACATTATTGACGTCTTTCTCTCGATATTCACAAAACTGGAATTCTCGGTCACCAGGAACTGTCTCAGCAACAAGCAGAGTGAAGCAGGAAGCTGGGTAATGGAGGTCGTCATATACAGGAAAGTACAAGACACATAGGTAAAGAATCATAAGTAATCATACTTATATGAGTCCTCAGTCCCAAAACTAAAGGCCGTCTTCCTAAGTGGTAACCACGAATCAAATTTTTGAAGTAGGAATCTGGGTAATGGGAGTCCTCACATACAGGAAACTTCACTGCCTATTGTTAAGTAAGAATACGGAATCTACGCTACTCAGGTCCTCAATCCCAAAAAAGGTTAAGGTTATCTTGCTATGGGCTAAACACGAATCATTGTGTTTTCAAGCATAAATCGGGAAATGGAGTCCTTATTTACAGGCAACTGCATGACAATTTGGTACGAAAGAATAAGGAATCTGGGTTACATGATTTCTCAATCCCGAAAATCTACAGAGCATCTTGGAAAGTTCTAAAAGAATCAGAGTTTCGAATCAGGATGTATCTAATGAGAGTCCTAATACAGAAGAAAATACACAGCCCCTTGCCAAGGAAGAAAAGGAATCGGGGTTACAGCAGTCCTCAGTCCTTAAAATCAACAGGCCATCTGCTGTGGGCTAAACAAAATCAGGGTTTAGAAGCTGGAACATAGGTAATAGCAGTCCTCATATACAGAATCTATATGTTCTCTAGATAAGGAGAACTAAGAAACATCTTTTACATGGTTCCTCCATCACAATATCTACATGACATCTTGCTAATGGCAAAACAAGAATCAGGGTTTCCAAACAGGATTCTGGGAAAAGGGGATCCTCATATACAGGACATTACATGGCCCCTCGGTAAAGACGAATAAGTAATCTGTGATACAGAAGTCCAGAATCCGAAAAATTCTCACGGCATCTTGCTGCGCTATAAACAAGAATCAAGGCTTCGAGTTCGTCTCATGTTTCAGAGATATTTGGCATGTGGGTATTATGAATCAGTCATTTCATGTCTCCAGCAACATTCTGGTCCTCTTGAGAGTTGTAATCGGGTATCTGGTAGTACAAATCCCTTAAGTTCCTCAGGACAATTAAGGCTAGACTACCGGAAAAAAAGTATCATATTGCCATATTTGGATGGAACATTTTGTCTTAAGATGAACTTGGTAATCCTTAAATTTCTGTTTTTACTTTATTTGTAGAGTGGCCGAGGATTTTGCAGTTGCCAAATATGTAGTATGTATTATTAAAACGTAACCAGGATCCATGGATTCCACACATCTGCATCTGCATTATTGTACACAGAGTTTTGGAATCCACATGGACAGGGAAATTCAAGGCATATTGCAGAGAATGGAAAGAGAATCCGGTTCTTGGAATTCTCTATCGCCATAATCTACAAAGTCTCTTGATATGGTTTAATCAGCAATCTGGGCGTCTGTGTCGCCAATTTTTTAGTGTGTCTTTTGAAAAGGGACCAGGAATATTGGGTTCCAATTCCTCAAGAACTTTATGGGAGTCTTTCTCTTGATATCCAAGTAACTGAAATTCTAGGTCACCAGGAAATATCGTGACGTCTTGGTGAGAATGAAGCAGGAATTTCAATAATGGGAGTCCTCATATACAGAACACTACACGACCTGTTGCTAGAGAAGAATAAGGAATCTTGGTTACACGAGGCCTCCATCCCAAAAACCTACAGACCGTCTTGCTAAGAGGTAACCACCATTCAGGTTTGGGAGTAGGATTCTGGATAATGGGAGTCCTCATATACAGGAAACTGCACTGTCTATTTCTAAAGGAGAATAAGGAATCTGGTTTACACGTGTCCTCCATCCCAGTAAAACTTCAGGGTTTCTTACTCAGGGCTCAACACGAATTTGGGTTTTTGAAGCATAAACTGGGGAAATGAAATCCTCATATACAGGCAAATGCACTGACATTTCTTATGAAAGTGTAATGAATGTGGGTGACATGTTTTCTCAATCTCCAAAAAAGTATATGGCGTCTTGCTAAGATCTAAAGAAGAATCCAGGTTTTGACGCATGTATCTGTGAACAGGAGTACTCATATACAGGTAACTGCACAGGCTCTTGCTAAAAATAAGGGATCTGGTTTATATGAGTTCTCACTCTTGAAAATCTGCAGGACATCTTCCTGACAACTAAAGACGAATCAGGGCTTTGAGCCATGAATGTGGGTAATAGCAATCCTCATATACAGGAAACTACATGGCTTCTTGTTAATAAAAGATGAAATCTATTTTGCATGGTTCCTCTTTAAAAAATCTACATGACTTCTTACTAAGGGCTAAACAAGGACCAGGGTTTCAAAACAGGAATCAAGGGAAAGAGAGTCCTCACATACAGGGACTACATGACGTACAACTAAGTACGAATAAAGAATCATTGTTGTCTGTGCCCTGAATCCAAAAAATTCCCAGATTTTCTGCTATGGGACAAACAAGAAACAGATCTTCGAGCTCCCCAAATGTTTCAGAGCAATTTAGCATTCGGATATTATGAATCGGTCATTTCAGGACTCCAGCAACATTCTGGTCCTCTTAAAAGTTGTGAATGGTATTGGGCACTAGAAGTCCGTTAGCTTCCTCAGAACAACAAAGGCCAGATTCCAGGACAAAAAGAATCTTCTTGCCATATTTGGATGTAACTCTGGTCTTAAGGTGAACGCTGTAATACTTTCCTTTCCGTG
>NW_007259155.1:19838-36040 GCF_000164805.1 Carlito syrichta | reverse complement strand
GTGGCTTCCATTCTGTTTGGAATCTGATCTATAATTTCATTGCTATTGGTATGATTGTTCTATTTCTGCTGTTTATCATTCCAGTCATCATCCAATGTTTAAGGAAAGCAGTTCAATGTAACTCTGATAATATTCATTTGGCAGTTCTTAGTAATAAAACAAAAAAATCATGTCATCTATGAGCTGGTCACTTATGTCATAAAGGCTAATATTTTATGTCATCTGTGTCATCTGCTCACCATTCTTCACTCTCCCTATGTCCCGTCAAGTCTTTATGCTCTTGGTATTCAGTGACGGGTAAGATTCCAGCCACATGGTGTGAACCGAAGAAAGGCATCTTCCGCCTGGAGGAAGGACCAGCTGATGACGGGTTACAACTATGGTGAAGTGAGAACAACCTAAGACATTTGCCAAGATGTTTAACGTATGTTTTTAATAAAAAAGGGGGCAATGTTGGGAGTCAACATCTATAGCTACATGGCTGAGGCCAGTAAAGGCCCATCTGGAAGATCGCCTCTGACATAGGATATCAGTTATACCTATGATATTGTAGTGTGATTAGTGACCGGTGTGCATACATGGCAGTAAAACTTATAAGTAAATCTCTATACACCTGATGGAAAGTTGCACAGCAGAATTATTCTATGTGACTTTGTCCCTTCTAAGTTGTACTTTCTAGATATTTTTAAACTTCTATTTCCTGGTAGAATGGTTAGTCATCTCTTGTTCCCAAAGGCAGTTTCTCCTAGGAATAACATTAGAAACTAAATTATCATAATTGTTTTATTGCCCTGCCTCTAGCCAGGCAGGATGCTTTTCTAGTTTTGTTACATGCCGAAACTCTGTTTGCTTCAGCCGGTTGAAATTGTCATGGTAACTGTGCAGTCCATTATCCAAGAGTGTGATAGCTACTATTTGATTTTTAGAATAGACTTGTTTGGATAAAACACACATTCAAAATGATACAATTTCCATTGGAAAGATTTAAACAGTAATAAGAATTCATAGAAAACTTAAGTTTTGTTTAAGCTTTTAAGTTTTCTTTTCTCAGATTATGACTTTAGTTCCTGTTCCTGTAGGCCAATTTTAAGATCCTTTGTTTAGTGTAACGAAATTTTCCCAACGGTGTTGTTTTAGCTTCTAATATGACAATAGGAAATTTTACACGTAGCCATGTATTAATATACTAGGAAAAAAGATTTAAGTTTTGGGTTAAAGTCGTAGTTTTATTAAAATAGAATGAGAATTACAGTGTTATGATTTTAAAAATCAAACGTCAATGATAATTATAAGATTTAATGAAAAGGTATTAGCTTAATAAGTTATAGCATAGTAATAAAGTCCAATCACTAGATCATATAAAAATTAAAGTTTAGATTTATGAAACTCATATAAGTCATGGTAAGGAATAAGTTTTGAATTAATTGTTATAGAATTACAGGGAACTATGATGAATCATAATAGGTTAATGGAATAAATAAAAATTAAGTCATTTAAGTAAACTTATAGATTATAGTATAGTGTTATGTTGATAATATCAATCGTTCAAAAATATTAGGAGTCAGTGAACTTGGATTGAACCTAGAGTTAACTTAGAAATTTTTTGTATTAATCAGGGTTTAGAATAAAGAGTATAATATGATTTATTGAACACAATGGAAGACACTTTGAACGAACGGTATTGAAATTGTGCACCTGTGACCTTGATGTGAGTTTTGTGAAGCACATCAGGCATCATGGAGTTCGAATTGTTTGCTTGGAACTTGCAAGTGTCGTGATGGTCTTGTGATGCATAGTTTGTAAAGCGCAATATACATCATGGAATTTGTACACCCCCAGCAAGTAATTAACACACTGATGGAAGGTATAGAAAATGGTATATAAGTCAGAAGGAGTCTGAATAAAATTTGGACTCAGTCCTGATCAGACTGATCCCAGAAGAACTGTCTCTGAATGGTGTCTTCTCACGTCTTGACTCTCTGGTGCGGGTCCTAACCCTCCCTCCTAGGTCAGAACCGGTACTCTGACATTCTGGTCTTCTTGAGAGTTGTAATCGGGTATCTGGTAGTACAAATCCCTTAAGTTCCTCGGGACAATTAAGGCCAGACTCCCGGAAAAAAAGTATCATTTTGACGTATTTGGATGCAACTTTGGTCTTAAGATGAACTTGGTAATCATCAAATTTCCGTTTATACTTTATTTGTAGAGGGGCCGAGGGTTTCGCAGTTGCCAAATATTTAGTACAAACTATTAAAATGTAACCAGTATCCATGGATTCCACGTCCCTAGAAAACATCTGGGCATCTGCATTTTTGTACAGAGTTTTAGAATTCACATGGACAGGGAAATTCAGGGCATCTTCTGAGAATGGAAAGGGAATCCGGTTCATGGAGTTCTCTATGGTCTAAATCTGCAAAGTCTCTTGTTATGGTTTAATCAGCAATCTGGGCTTCTATGTCGCCACAATTTTAGTGTGTCTTTTGAAAAGTGATCAGGAATCTTGGATTCCAATTCATCAAGAACTTTATGGGAGTTTTCTCTTGATATCCAAGCAACTGGAATTCTAGGTCACCAGGAAATATCTTGGCGTCTGGCTGAGAATGAAGCAGGAATTTCAGTAATGGGAGTCCTCATATACAGAACACTACACGACCTGTTGCTACGGAAGAATAAAGAATCTTGGTTACACGAGGCCTCCTTCCCAAAAAGCGACATACTGTCTTTCTAAGAGATAACCACCATTCAGGTTTGGGAATAGGAATCAGGATAATGAGAGTCCTCACATACAGGAACCTGCACTGTCTATTGCTAAAGGAGAATAAGGAATCTTGTTTACACGTGTCCTCCATCCCAATAAAACTTCAGGGTTTCTTGCTAAGGGCTAAACACGCATTTGGGCTTTTGAAGCATAAACAAGGGAAATGAAATCCTCATATACAGTTAAATGCACTGACATTTCTTACGAAAGTATAAGGAATGTGGGTGACATGTTTTCTCAATCTCCAAAAAAGTATATGGTGTCTTGCTAAGATCTAAACAAGAATTAAGCTTTCAACGCATGTATCTGTGAGCAGGAGTATTCATATACAGGTAACTGCATGGCTGTTGCTAAAAATAAGGAATCTGGGTTATACGAGTCCTCAGTCCAAAATCTACAGGGCATGTTGCTGACGGCTAAAGAAGAATCAGGGATTCGAAGCATGAATATGGGTAATAGCAATCCTCAAATACAGGAAACTACACGGCCTCTTGCTAATAAAAGAGAAGAAATCTGTTTTCCATGGTTCCTCTATCAAAAAATCTACATGACTTCTAACTAACGGCTAAACAAGAATCAGGGTTTTGAAACAGGAATCAAGGGAAAGAGAGTCCTCACATACAGGAACTTACATTGCCTCCAACAATGTATGAATAAAGAATCATATCTGTACGCGTCCTCATTCCAAAAAATTCCCAGGTTGTCTGCTATGGGACAAACAAGAAACAGATCTTCGAGCTCCCCAAATGTTTCAGAGCAATTTAGCATTCGGATATTATGAATCGGTCATTTCAGGACTGCAGCAACATTCTGGTCCATTTTAAAGTTGTAAATGGTATTGGGCACTCCAAGTCCTTTAGGTTCTTCAGAACATCTAAGTCCAGATTCCAAGACAAAAAGAATCTTCTTGCCATATTTGCATGTAACTCTGGTTTTAGCTGAACCATGAATTCCTTCCCATTCCGTGTCTCTTTTTATTTTGAGAAAGGACAAGGGTTTAGCACTTGCCAAATGTTTACTACATACTTTTAATTGTAACCAGGAATCATGGAATCCACAAAGCTAGGAAACTTCTGGACATCTGTCTTTTGATATACTGAATTTGGAATCCAAATCGACAGGAAAAATCAGGGCATCTTACTGAGAATTAAAAGGAAATCCGGTTGTAGGAATTCTCATTTTCCGGAATCTACAGGGCCTCTTGATAAGGTTTAATCAGCAATCTGGGCTTTTGAGTTCCTACATTTTCAGAGGTACTTGCTCCTTGGATGTGCTAAATCTGTCATTACAGATCCTCAGGATCTTTCTGGTGTTCTTGTTAGTTGTAATCAAGGATTTGGCCCTAGAAATCCTTTAGTTTCCTGGGACCATCTATGACCATATTCATATTCCCCAGAATCAAGAGGTATATTGGTACAAAATTCCTCGATTCAGGTGACCTCTAATACAGAAAATTCTTGTGGGTGGGCAGGTAGGAATTGGGGTTTTGGGTTTGGAATATTCCATATTTGGGCAGATCTTAGAGGGGAACCAGGAATCTTGGATTCCATTTCCCAAAGAACATTATTGACATCTTTCTCTCGATATTCACAAAACTGGAATTCTCGGACACCAGGAACTGTCTTAGCATCGAGCAGAGTGAAGCAGGAAGCTGGGTAATGGAGGTCGTCATATACAGGAAACTACAAGACACATAGGTAAGGAATCATAAGTAATCATCCTTATATGAGTCCTCAGTCCCAAAACTAAAGGCCGTCATCCTAAGTGGTAACCGCGAATCAGATTTTTGAAGTAGGAATCTGGGTAATGGGAGTCCTCACATACAGGAAACTTCACTTCCTATTGTTAAGTAAGAATAAGGAATCTGCACTACTCGGGTCCTCAATCCCAAAAAAGGTTAAGGTCATCTTGCTATGGGCTAAACACGAATCATTGTGTTTTCAAGCATAAATCGGGAAAATGGAGTCCTTATTTACAGGCAACTGCATGACAATTTGGTAAGAAAGAATAAGGAATCTGGGTTACATGAGTCCACAATCCCGAAAATCTACAGAGCGTCTTGGAAAGTTCTAAAAGAATCAGAGTTTCGAATCAGGATGTATCTAATGAGAGTCCTAATACAGAGGAAAATACACAGCCCCTTGCCAAGGAAGAAAAGGAATCGGGGTTATAGCAGTCCTCAGTCCTTAAAATCAACAGGCCATCTGCTGTGGGTTAAATAAAATCAGGGTTTTGAAGCTGGAACATACGTAATAGCAGTCCTCATATGCAGATCTATATGTTCTCTAGATAAGGAGAACTAAGAAACATCTTTTATATGGTTCCTCCGTCACAATATCTACATGACATCTTGCTAATGGCAAAACAAGAATCAGGGTTTCCAAACAGGATTCTGGGAAAAGGGGATCCTCATATACAGGACATTACATGGCCCCTTGGTAAAGATGAATAAGTAATCTGTGATACAGAAGTCCAGAATCCGAAAAATTCTCAGGGCATCTTGAGCGGTATAAACAAGAATCAAGGCTTCGAGTTCGTCTCATGTTTCAGAGATATTTGGCTTGTGGCTATTATGAGTCAGTCATTTCAGGACTCCAGCAACATTCTGGTCCTCTTGAGAGTTGTAATCGGGTATCTGGTAGTACAAATCCCTTAAGTTCCTCGGGACAATTAAGGCCAGACTACCGGAAAAAAGGTATCATATTGCCGTATTTGGATGGAACGTTTTGTCTTAAGATGAACTTGGTAATCCTTAAATTTCCGTTTGTACTTTATTTGTAGAGGGGCCGAGGATTTTGCATTTGCCAGATCAAAAGGTATATTGGTACAAAATTTCTCGATTCAGGTGACCTCAAAGTATAGAAAATTCTTGTTGGTGGACAGGTAGGAATTGGGGTTTTCAGTTTGGAATATTCCACATTTTGGTAAGGTCTTGTGAAGGGGAACCAGGAATCTTGGATTCCAGTTCCCAAAGAAAAATATGAACGTCTTTCTCTGTATATTGAGGAAACTGGAATTCTTGATCACCAGGGACTGTCTCGGCATCCTGCAGAGTGAAGCAGGAAGCTGGGTAATGGAGGTCGTCTAATACAGGAAACTACATGTCATATTGCTACGGAACTATAAGGAATCTTCCTTATACGTGTCCTCAATTTCAAAAATTACAGGCCGTCTTCCAAAGACGTAACTACGAATCAGGTTTTTGAAGTAGGAATTTGGGGAAAGGTAATTCTCAAATAAAGGAAAATTCACTGCCTATTACTAAGTAAGAATAAAGAATCTGCGTTACTCAGGTCCTCATTCTCAAAAAAGCTTAAGGTCATCTTGCTATGGGTTAAACATGAATCATGGTGTTTTCGAGCATGAATCTGGAAAATGGTGTTTTTATTTACAGGCCACTACATGACCTTTTGCTAAGAAAGAAAAAAATTCTGGGTTACAGGAGTCCTCAATTCCAAAAATCTACAGACCATCTTGGAATGTTCTATATAAAATCAGAGTTGAGAAGCAGGATATATCTAATGAGAGTCCTAATATACAGGAAAGTACACAGATCCTTGCCAAGGAAGAAAAAGTTTCAGGGTTATAGCAGTCCTCAATACTTAAAGTCAACAGGCTATCTGCTGTGGGTAAACAAGAATCAGGGTTTAGAAACTGGAACATAGGTAATAGCAGTCCTCATATGCAGAATCTACATTATCTCTAACTAAGGAGAAGTAAGAAACCTCTTTTACACAATTCCTCCGTCACAATAACTACATGACATCTTGGTAATGGCAAAACAAGAATCAGGGTTTCTAAACAGGATTCTGGGGAAAGGGAGTCCTCATATACAGGACATTACACGGCCCCTCGGTAAAGAAAAATAAGGAATCTGTGATACACAGAATTTTTCCACAATCCGAAAAATTCTCAGGGCGTCTTGGTGCGGTATAAACAAGAATCAACGTTTCGAGCTCATCTCATGTTTCAGACATATTTGGCTTGTGGGTATTATGAATCAGTCATTTCAGGACTCCAGCAACATCTCGTCCTGTTGAGAGTTGTAATCGAGTATCTGGTAATACAAATCCCTTAAGTTCCTCAGGACAATTAAGGACAGATTACCGGAAAAATAGTATCATACTGCCGTATTTGGATGTTACTTTGTTCTTAAGATGAACTTGGTAATTCTTAAATTTCCGTTTGTACTTTATTTGTAGCGGGGCCGAGGGCTTTGCAGTTGCCAAATATTTAGTACGAATTATTAAAATGTAACCAGGATCTATGGATTCCACGTCCTAGGAAACATCTGGGTATCTGCATTTTTGTACACAGTGTTTTGGAATCCACATGAACAAGAAAATTCAGGGCATCTTGCTGAGAACGGAAAGGGAATCCGGTTCTTGGAGTTCTCTATCGCCAAAATCTACACAGTCTCTTGATAAGGTTTAATCTGCAATCTGGGCTTCTATGTCGCCCAATTTTTAGTGTATCTTTTGAAAAGGGACCAGAAGTCTTGGGTTCCAATTCCTCAAGAACTTTCTGGGAGTCTTTCTCTTGATATTCAAGCAACTGGAATTCTAGGTTACCAGGAAATATCTAGGCGTCTTGCTGAGAATGAAGCAGGAATTTCAATAATGGGAATCCTCATATACAGATCACTACACGACTTGTTGCTACAGAAGATAAGTAATATTGTTTACACGAGGTCTCCAGCCCAAATACATCCAATCGACGTGCTAAGAGATAACCCTCATTCAAGTTTTGGCAGTAGGAATCTGGATAATGGGAGTCCTCATATTCAAGAAGCTACACTGTCTATTGCTAAAGGAGAATAAGGAATCTGGTTTACACGTGTCCTCCATCCCAATAAAACTTCAGTGTTTCTTGTTAAGGGCAAGCAGAAACTAGGGATATGAAGTGCTCATATACAGGCAAAAGCCCTGACTTTTCCTAAGAAAGTGTAAGGAATGTGGGTGACATGTTTTCTCAATCTCCAAAAAAATATACGGCATCATCCTAAGATCTAAACAAGAATCAAGCTTTCGACGCATGTATCTGTGAACAGGAGTACTCATATACAGGTAACTGCATGGCTGTTGCTAAAAATAAGGAATCTAGATTACTCGAGCCCTCAGTCCTGAAATTCTACAGGGCATCTTGCTGATGGCTAAAGAAGAATCAGGGAATCGAAGCATGAAAGTGGTTAATAGCAATCCTCATATACAGGAAACTAGATGACCTCTTCGTAATTAAAGAGAAGAAATCTGTTTTCCACGTTTCCTCTATCAAAATATCTACAAGACTTCTTACTAAGGGCTAAACAAGTATCAGGGTTTCAAAACAGGAATCAAGGGAAAGAGAGTCCTCACATACAGCAAACTACATGGCCTCCAACTAAGTGCAAATAAAGAATCATGGTTGTACACGCCCTCAATAAAAAAAATTCCCAGGTTTTCTGCTATGGGACAATCAAGAAAGAGATCTTCGAGCTCCCCAAATGTTTCAGAGCAATTTAGCTTTCGGAGATTATGAATCGATCATTTCAGGACCCTAGCAACATTCTGGTCCTCTTAAAAGTTGTAAATGGTATTGGGCACTCCAAGTCCGTTAGTTTCCTCAGAACGACTAAGGCCAGATTCCAGGACAAAAAGAATCTTCTTGCCATTTTTGGATGTAACTCTGGTGTTAAGGTGAACCATCTAATACATCCCCTTCCATGTCTCTTTTTATTTTGAGAAAGGACAAGTGTTTTTCACTTACCAAATGATTACTACGTACTTTTAATGGCAACCAGGATTCATGGAATCCACGAAATTAGGAAACTTCTGGCCATCTGTCTTTTGATATAAGGAAAAATCAGGGCGTCTTACTGAGAATTAAAAGGAAATCCGGTTCTTGGTGTTCTCCTTTTCCGGAATCTAAAGGGCCATTTTATTAGGTTTAATCAGCAATCTGGCCTTCTGGGTCCCTAAATTTTCAGAGCTACTTGCTCCCTGGGTATGCTAAATCTGTTAATTCAGATCCTCTGGATCTTTCTGGTACTCTTTTTAGTTGTAATCAAGGATTTGGCCCTAGAAATACTTTTATTTCCTGGGACCATCTACGACTAAAATCATATTCCCCAGAATTCAAACTAATATTGGTACAAAATTCCTCAATTCAGGTGACCTCAAAGTACAGAAAATTCTTGTGGGTGGGCAGGTAAGAATTGGGGTTTTGGGTTTTTAATATTCCACATTTTGGGGAGGTCTTGTGAAGGGGAACCAGGAATCTTGAATTCCAGTTCTCAAAGAACATTATGGAAATCTTTCTCTTGATATCCACAAAACTGAAATTCTCGGTCATCTGAAACTGTCTCGGCATGCTGCAGCATGAAGCAGGAAGCTGGGCAATGAAGGTCGTCATGTACAGGAAACTACATGTCATATTGCTAAGAAAGTATAAGGAATCTTCCTTGTATGAGTCCTCAATCATAAAATCTACAGGCCGTCTTCCTAAGACATAACCACAAATCAGATTTTTGAAGTAGGTATCTGGGTAATGGAACTCCTCACATAAAGGAAATTTCAATGCCTATTGCTAAGTAAGAATAAGGAATCTGTGTTACTCGGGTCCTCAATCCCAAAAACGCTTAAGGTCATCTTGCTATGGGCTAAATACGAATCATGGTGTTTTCGAACATGAATATGAAAAATGGAGTCCTTATTTACAGGCAATTAAATTAACTTTTGCCTAGAAAGAATCAGGAATCTGGGTTACACGAGTCCTCAATACTAAAAATCTACAGAACAGCTTGGAATGTTCTAAAAAGAATCAGAGTTTCGAAGCAGGATGTTTCTAATGAGAGTCCTAATATACAGGAAAATACACAGCCCCTTGCCAAGGAAGAAAAAGAATCGGGGTTATAGCAGTCCTCAGTCCTTAAAATCAACAGGCCATCTGCTGTGGGCTAAACAAGAATCAGGGTTCAGAAGCTGGAACATGGGAAATAGCAGTCCTCATATGCAGAATCTACCTGATCTCTAGCTAAGGAGAACTAAGAAAGCTCTTTTACACGGTTCCTCCATCACAATATCTACATGATATCTTGCTAAAGGCAAAACAAGAATCAGGGTTTCCAAACAGGATTCTGGGGAAAGGGAGTCCTCATATACCGGACATTACACGGTCTCTCGGTAAAGAAGAATAAGGAATCTGTGATACACGAGTCCAAAATCCGAAAAATTCTCAGGGCATCTTGCTGCGGTATAAACAAGAATCAAGGATTCGAGCTCGTCTCATGTTTCAGAAATATTTGACTTGTGGGTATTATGAATCAGTCATTTCAGGACTCCAGCAACATCTGCTCCAGTAGAGAGTTGTAATCGAGTATCTGGTAATACAAATCCCTTAAATTCCTCGGGACAATTAAGGACAGATTCCCGGAAAAAAGGATCACATTGCCGTGTTTGGATGTAACTTTGGTCTTAAGATGAACTTGGTAATCCTTAAATTTCCGTTTGTACTTTATTTGTAGAGGGACCGAGGGTTTTGCAGTTGGTAAATATTTAGTACGAATTATTAAAATGTAACAAGGATCTATGTATTCCACGTCCCTAGGAAACATCTGGGCATCTGTATTTTTGTACACAGAGGTTTGGAATCCACATGGACAAGGAAATTCAGGGCATCTTGCTGAGAACGGATAGGGAATCCGGTTCTTGGAGTACTGAATTGCCTAAATCTACAAAGTCTCTTGATAAGGTTTAATCAGCAATCTGGGCTTCTATGTCGCCACATTTTTAGTGTATCTTTTGAAAATGGACCAGGAATCTCCTGTTCCAATTACTCAATTACTTTATGGGAGTCTTTCTCTTGATATCCAAGCAACTGGAAATCTAGGTCACCAGGAATATCTTGGCGTCTTGCTGAGAATGAAACATTAATTTCAGTAATGGGAGTCCTCATATACAGAACACTGCACGACCTGTTGCTACAGAAGAATAAAGAATCTTGGTTACAGGAGGTCTCCATCCCAAAAATCTACAGACCGTCTTGCTAAGAGATAATCACCATTAAGGTTTGGGAGTAGCAATCTGGATAATGGTAGTCCTCATATACAGGAAACTGCACTCTCTATTGCTAAAGGAGAATAAGTAATCTGGTTTATATGTGTCCTCCATGCCAATAAAACTTCAGTGTTTCTTGCTAAGGGCTTAACAGGAATTTGGGTTTTTGAAGCATAAACCAGGGAAAAGAAATGCTTAAATACAGACATATGCACTGACTTATCCTAAGAAAGAATAAGGAATGTGGGTGACATGTTTTCTCAATCTCCAAAAAAATATATGGCTTCTTCCTAAGACCTAAACAAGAATCAAGCTTTCAACGCATGTATCTGTGATCAGGAGTACTCATATACAAGCAAATGCACAGTTGTTGATCAAAATAAGGAATCTGAGTTATACGAGTCAATAGTCCTGAAAATCTACAGGGCATCTTGCTGATGGCTCAAGAAGAATCAGGGATTAGAGGCATGAATGTGGGTAAAAGCAATCCTCATATACAGGAAACGACATGGCCTCGTGATATTAAAAGAGAAGAAATCTGTTTTCCACTGTTCCTCTATCAAAAAATCTACATGACTTCTAACTAAGGGCTAATCAAGAATCAGGATTTCAAAACAGGAATCAAGGGAAAGAGAGTCCTCACATACAGGACACTACATGTTCTCCAACTAAGTTCGAATAAAGAATCATTGTGGTACGTGCCCTCTATTCAAAAAATTCCCAGGTTGTCTGCTATGGGACAAACAAGAAACAGATCTTTGAGCTCTCCAAATGTTTCAGAGAAATTTAGCTATTGGATATTATGAATCGGTCATTTCAGGACTCCAGCAAAATTCTGGTCCTCTAAAAAGTTGGAAATGTTATTGGGCATTCCAAGTTTGTTAAATTCCTCAGAACAACTAAGGCCAGATTCCAGGACAAAAAGAAACTTCTTGCCGTATTTGAAGGTAACTCTGGTCTTAAGGTGAACCCTGTAATCCTTCCCCTTCCGTGTCTCTTTTTTTTTTTGGAGATGGGACAAGTGTTTTGCACTTGCCAAATGTTAACTACATAATTTTAATGGTAACCAGGAATCATGATATCCACGAACCTAGGAAACTTCTGGGCATCTGTCTTTTGAAATACTGAATTTGTAATCCAAATCGACAGGAAAAATCAGGGCATCTTACTGAGAATTAAAACGAAATTCTGTTCTCGGAGTTTTCATTTTCCGGAATCTACAGGGCTTCTTGATAAGGTTTAATCTGGGCTTATGGTTCCCTATATTTTCAGAGCCACTTGCTCCGTGGATACACTAAATCTGTCAATATAGATCCTCAGGATCTTTCTGGTCCTCTAGTTAGTTGTAATCAAGAATTTGGCCCTAGAAATCCTTTTGTTTCCTGGGATCATCTACGACCATAAACATATTCCCCAAAATCAAAAGGTATATTGGTACAAAATTCCTCGATTCAGGTGACCTCAAAGTACAGAAAATTCTTGTCGGTGGGCAGGTAGGAATTGGGGTTTTGGGTTTGGAATGCTCCCCATTTTGGAGAGGTCTTGTGAAGGGGAACAGGAGTCTTGGATTCCAGTTCCCAAAGAACATTATGGACGTCTTTCTCTTGATATTAACAAAACTGGAATTCTCGGTAACCAGAAACTGTCTCGGCATCCTGCAGAGTGAAGCAGGAAGCTGGGTAATGGAGGTCGTCTTTACAGGAATCTACAAGATATATTGGTAAGGAAGTATAAGGAATCTTCCTTACATGAGTCCTCAGCCCCAAAACTACAAGCCGTCTACCTAAGTGTTAACCACGAATCAGATATTTGAAGTAGGAATCTGGGTAATGGGAGTCCTCACATGAAGGAAACTTCACAGCCTATTGTTAAGTAAGGGTAAGGAATCTGCGGTATTTGGGTCCTCAATCCCAAAAGAGCCTAAGGTCATCTTGCTATGGGCTAAACACGAATCATGATGTTTTCGAGCATGAATTGGAAAAATGGAGACATTATGTACAGGCAACTACATGACCTTTTGTTAAGAAAGAATAAGGAATCTGGGTCACAAGAGTCCTCAATCAGAAAAATCTACAGAGTATCGTGGAAAGTTCTAAAAGAATCAGAGTTTTGAAGCAGGATGTATCTAATGAGAGTCCTAATATACAGAAAAATTCACAGCCCCTTGCCAAGGAAGAAAAAGAATCGGGGTTACAGCAGTCCTCAGTCCTTAAAATCAACAGGTCATCTCCTGTGGGCTAAACAAGAATCAGGGTTTAGAAGCTGGAACATAGGTAATAGCAGTCCTCATATGCAGAATCTACATGATCTCTAGCTAAGGAGAATTAAGAAACGTCTTTTACACGGTTCCTCCATCACAATATCTACATGACGTCTTGCTAATGACAAAACAAGATTCAGGGTTTAAAACAGGATTCTGGGGAAAGGGAGTCCTCATATACAGGACATTACATGGCCCCTTGGTAAAGAAGAATAAGGAATCTTTGATACACTATTCCACAATTCAAAAAATACTCAGGGCATCTTGAAGAGGTATCAACGAGAATGAAGGCTTCGCGCTCATCTCATGTTTCAGTGATATTTGTCTTTTGGGTATTATGAATCAGTCATTTGGGGACTCCAGCAACATTCTGGTCATGTTGAGAGTTGTAATCGGGTATCTGGTAGTACACATCCCTTAAGTTCCTCGGGGCAATTAAGGCCAGATTCCCGGAAAAAAAGTATCATATTGCCGTATTTTAATATAACTTTGGTCTTAAGATGATCTTGGTAATCCTTAAATTTCCATTTGTACTTTATTTGTAGTGGGGTCGAGGGATTTGCAGTTGCCAAATATTTAGTATGAATTATTAAAATGTAACCAGGATCCATGGATTCCACGTCCCTAGGAAATATCTGGGTATCTGCATTTTGTACACAGTGTTTGGAATCCAAATGGACAGGGAAATTCAGGGCATCTTGCTGTGAACGGAAGGGAATCCGGTTCTTGGAGTTATCTATTGCCTATATCTACAAAGTCTCTTGATAAGATTTAATCAGCAATCTGGGCTTATATGTCCCCACATTTTTAGTGTGTCTTTTGAAAAGGGACCAGTAATCTTGGGTTTCCATTCCTCAAGAACTTTGTGGGAGTCTTTCTCTTGATATCTAAGCAACTGGAATTCTAGGTCACCAGGAAATATCTTGGCGTCTTGCTGAGAATGAAGCAGGAATTTCATTAATGGGAGTCCTCATATACAGAACACAACACAACCTGTTGCTACGGAAGAATAAGGAATCTTGGTTACACGAGGTTTCCATCCCAAAAACCTACAGAGCATCTTGCTAAGAGATAACCACCATTCAGGTTTTGGGAGTAGGAATCAGGATAATGGGAGTCCTCATATACAGGAAACTGCACAGTCTATTGCTAAAGAGAAAAAAGGAATCTGGTTTACACGTGTTCTCCATCCCAATAAAACTTCATGGTTTCTTGCTAAGGGCTAAACACGAATTTGGGTTTTTGAAGCATGAACTAGGGAAATGAAATCATCATATAAAGGCAAATGCACTGACTTTTCCTAAGAAAGAATAAGGATTGTGAGTGATATGTTTTTTGAAACTCCAAAAGAGTACACGGCGTCTTTCTAAGATCTAAACAGGAATCAAGCTTTCGTCGCATCTATCTGTGAACTGGAGTACTCATATATAGGTAACTGCATGGCTGTTGCTAAAAATAAGGAACCTGTGTTATACGAGTCCTCAGTCTGGAAAATCCGCAGGGCATCTTGCTGATGGCTAAAGAAGAATCAGGGATTCGAGGCATGAATGTAGGTAATAGCAATCCTCATATACAGGAAAATACATGGCCTCGTGCAAATAAAAGAGAAGAAATCTGATTTCCATGGTTCCTCTATCAAAAAATCTACATGACTTATTACTAAGGGCTAAACAAGAATCAGGGATTCGAAACAGGAATCAAGGGAAAGAGGGTCCTCACATACATGATCTCTAGCTAAGGAGAACTAAGAAACCTCTTTTCACAGTTCCTCCATCACCATATCTACATGACATCTTGATAAGGGCAAAACAAGAATCAGTTTCCAAACAGGATTCTGGGGAATGGGAGTCCTCATATACAGGACATTACACAGCCCCTCGGTAAAGAAGAATAAGGAATCTCTGGCACACTAGTCCACAATCCGAAAAATTCTCAGGGTGTCTTGCTGCGGTAAAAACAAGAATCAAGGCTTCAAGCTCGTCTCATGTTTTGGAGATATTTGGCTTGTGGGTATTATCAGTCATTAAAGACTCCAGCAACATTCTGGTCCTCTTGAGAGTTGTAATCGGGTATCTGGTTGTACAAGTCCCTTAAGTTCCTCGGGACAATTAAGGATACATTCCCGGAAAAAATGTATCTTATTGCCATATTTGAATGTAACTTTGGTCTTAAGATGAATTTGGTAATCCTTGAATTTCCGTTTGTACTTTATTTGTAAAGGGGCCGAGGGATTTGCAGTTGCCAAATATTTAGTGTGAATTATTAAAAAGTAACCAAGATCCATGAATTCCAAGTCCCTAGGAAAAAGCTGGACATCTGTAATTTTGTACACAGTGTTTTGGAATCCACATGGACAGGGATATTCAGGGCATATTGCTGAGAACGGAAAGGGAATTCGGTTCTTGGTGTTCTCAATCGCCTAAATCTACAAAGTATCTTGATGAGGTTTAATCAGCAGTCTAGGCTTTTTTTCGCCACATTTTTAGTGAGTCTTTTAGACAGGGACCAGGAATCGTGGTTTCCAATTCCTCAACAAATTTATGGGAGTCTTTTTCTTGATATCCAAGGAACTGGAATTCTATTTGACCAGGAAATATCTTGGCGTTTTGCTGAGAAACAAGCAAGAATTTCAGAAATGGGAGTCCTCATATACAGAACACTACACGACCTGTTGTTACAGAAAAATAAGGAATCTTGGTTACACGAGGCCTCCATCCCAAAAAGCTACAGACCGTCTTGCTAAGAGATAACCACCATTCAGATTTTGGGAGTAGGAATCTGGATAATGGGAGTCCGTATATACAGAAAACTTCACTGTGTCTTGCTAAAGGAGAATAAGGAATCTGGTTTACACGTGTCCTGCATCCCAATAAAACTTCAGGGTTCCTTGCTAAGGGATAAACACGAATTTGGGTTTTTGAAGCATAAACTAGGGAAATGAAATCCTCATATACAGGCAAATGCACTGACTTTTCCTAAGAAAGAATAAGGAATGTGGGTGACATGTTTCCTCAATCTCCAAAAAACATACGGTGTCTTCCTATGATCTAAACAAGAATCAGCCTTTCGATGCATGTATCTCTGAACAGGAGTACTCATATACAGGTAACCGCACGGCTGTTGCTAAAAATACGGTATGTGGTTATATGAG